>NW_026594418.1:656637-694822 GCF_907164565.1 Psammomys obesus
CCTCCTCTACTCTCTCCACCCCTCCTCTACTCTCTCCACCCCTCCTCTGCCCTCCTCCTCCCCTCCTTTCCCATCCCCTCTCCTCCTCTCCTGAAAGCCTGGATAGTAGCTGAGGTTCCATCATTCAGGGCCTGGAAGCACTTATCCCTTCATTCCTTTCCTGTCTAAACTATCTACAGTTCAGCTCCTGGGCCTCTTGCAGAGGAAGTCAGTCCATATTAGGGTCAAGTGAGAGAGTGTTGCTATTTTATAAAATTCACATCCCCCTTTCACATGGCCCCACATTGTCCATTAGTGTTTGTGGAACTTTACCTTTAATCTTTCCTAACAACCCAGAAAAAAATACTGTGTTTCCCCCCCTCTCTCTCTTATCTCCCTCTGCCCACCCCCTCCCTGACTGCTTCCCTCTCTCTCTTCCTCCCTACTGTACCCTTTCTTATTCTCTGTCTATGTACATATGTGTGTGCACATGTCTGTGCATGCATATGTGTTAGCTTTTAGACACTTCCTAAGATGGATTTAAATATAGTCTGAGCTGGAGGGAAATAGGAAGACAAATGAGAAATTAAAAGTAAAGGGATAGGGGAGAATAGAGATTTGAAAAAGAAATGGATCTAATTACAAGAACAAAGGCAGCCAAATAAGAAAACCAAAGTCCGGTGAAGGCTGTTTTGGCTAAAGTTGCAAATAAGGTAAAATGGTTCATGCCATTCTAGTTCGTGAGCTCAAGAATGCCCAGCAGTGGCTCTCATGAGCTTAACAACAGGCTCATATTTTCAAGCAGGAATCAAAGTGTAACTGGGTTCCTGTTCAGAGTGCCTAAAATATCAAGTATAAGCAGGTGTCTAAGAGTTTGAAAGAATTCAGACTGTTCCCACATGCCAGCCATTTGTTTTTATGCCTCCTTTCCAGTGGTTATGTCCGCAATAAGGACAGACAGCTCTGGTGAGGGGAAGAGGGAGGAAATGATGTAGGAACATTAAGAAAATAAAACACCAGAGCATGTTTTGAACAGATGTATGTATGCCTCTGTACATACATTTGCCCGTACAGGGCAGAGAAGAAAGGGAAATGTATAAGCATGTGTATCTGTGTATCCAAACCTCTTCAAGTTCTCTGATCTGAATAATACTAGCTCCATGTCCATGAAATACTAATGCTATTTTGTAGTGAGCTCAAAAATTCTTAACAAGGGCATTCCAAAAACAGCAAAGGGAAATTGAGTACCACTTCAGTTTATTCTCCAAGTAAAGATTAAGTGATGTGTTTATGTTGTCATACAGAGTGTATTTTATTCTGGGCTTCTTAGGAATATTTTTGTGAAGTCCCAAATACAGGCATGAAAGGAAGAGGACAAGAGAATTCCCCATGGTGGCAGAACCATCCGGGGCCCAAAAGCTGGCTAAATGCCAATGCAGCATCCTCCTGTCTCAGAGCACCAGCAGTGTCGTAAGGCCAGACACTCACAAGTGGCAGGAGCACTCTGCTGGCCACAGAATCTGTGCTTTGCTCCACTAGACACGCACCTGACCTCCCTCAGAATGCTAGGCCAGGACAATCTGCCTTCCCCAGTATCTACAAGAGGACAAAGAAATGTTCCCTGGACCAGGCAAGAAACTAGCACAGCAAGGTCAAAAAAAAAAAAAAAAAAAAAAGAAAGAAAGCTTTGCTGGGATCACCATGAGTTAAGAAACAAAAACAATTTACATGTGGCAAGTAATAATATTCAATTTTGCGTGTACAATTTTTCTTCAAACTTGTGTTTTGGCTCCAAAGGCCATCCTCTTCATCCACATTTGTGGAGAAGGTTACGGCAAAGTCTCAGGAAAGATACATTTTTAATAAGGTCTGTGCCAACACAGGAAGTTCAGAAAGCACACAACAGAGCCCATGGGAACCTCACACACTGGGGGGGAAGGGTCCTAATGTAAAAAAAGAGAATAAAGAGACCAGAAAGAGAGAGAAAAAAACATTCCTGGGAAGGGGACCCTGTTAGGGCCCTGCCAGAGTAATTACTAAAATGGATATTTTTTTCCTCTCGGTGCCTGAGCTCCTCAGGAGAATCATATTCCAGATAAACAGGCTCAGGGTGAGAAGAGCTGGCTGCTCTCCAAACATCTGTGGCATTGGAATTGCTTAACCTGTGCCTAGATGGCGGTGTCACATGCCTGTCAGGCCTCAGTCTGAGCCACTCATCTCTTCTTTTCTTAAATCTGTGTGGTGAGGACTCTGCCTACCATCCCTTCATTTCTTGTCTTGCTTTAGCCTTTAAATCTCATTTTACTTGGAAAAGAAGCTGAAGAGATTAGCAACAGCAAAAAGCTGCTTTGAGATGCTAGCTGAAAGGACCATGGAAAAATGTTGTCTGGAGCCCAATACCCAGGTCAGTACAGAAGACAGAATAGAGATGGTAGGAGAATGGCAGACGGCTGTGTCTACTGCCAACGGTGAGGACCAGAAAGACACTGGTCTCGCTCTTTGCATGGCCCTTGCATCTCTCACTGATGTCAAAATGTCAGAGAAAGAGTCAACCCTGAAACACAGCAGATCGCAGGGTAACAATGACAGATGTAAGAACAAATTGACTAAAGGGCAACACAACTGATAACTTCTAAAATAAGATACAAAATCCAGAATCGTGTGTTATATGACACAACAGTTACAGATAAGCATAACACACACACACTGGAGCACACGATATATGTAAAGACTGATAGTGAGAGAAGACAAGAATAACAGAATGCAGTACATCTTGTTCTTACCAATAACACTGAGTCAGGGCACAAGGTATGCCAATCTGTGGCTCCTAGTGGAATCATAAGAATAGGTTTCTTTGAGACTCTGTTTACATTTTAATCAACTGATCCATACAGTCTTTCTTTTCTGTTCTTGTGACATTGTTATGCAGCATTGTTACCCATGAAATATATATTCTTGATCTATTAACAGTGAACTCAAAACCAATCACCCCTTAGCAACTGCCCAAGAGAGGCTTATCTGTTATAATTATGCCTATGAGGCACACTGCAACCACCTTGCACTCAGAATCACGAGACAACCCTTCAGCACTTCACTTTAAACCATGAAAATCACCACCAAACACATAAAAATGACAACTTCCTGCACTGTTAGATACAAAATAGTCAGCCGCTTACAGTGAGGACTGGGAGGGGCCCATGCTGTCTCCTTGTACTCGGCTGAGAACATGTATGTGAGAAAATCAGAACTGTTCTTTCTCTGCACCTGCGCTGTTAGTTTTACATCAACTTGACACAGGCTAGAGTCATTTGCGAAGAAAGGATATCAGCTGAGAAAATGCCCCCGCCAGATTAGCCTGTCTGCAAGCTTATGGGGCATTTCCTTGAGTGGCTAATACATGAGGGCCCAGACCAACCACTGTGCGTGGTGTCAGCCCTGGGCTGGTGATCCTGATTGCTATAAGAAAGCAGGCTGAGCAAGCTATGAGTCGCAAACCAGTAAGCAGTACTCCTCCATGATGTCAGCATTTAGACCTGACTCTAGGTCCTGCTCTGATTTCCCTCAGTTATGGTCTATGATGTGGAAGTGTAAGCCAAAATCAACCCTTTCTTCTCCAAGTTGTTTTAGTCATGGTGCTTTAATACGGCAATAGAAACCCCAACTGACTACAAAGCACCAAAGGAAGTGAATCTGAGGTTACACATGATTTAAACAAGTTGGTGAATTATTACGATCAATGTGATGATAAACACTGACAATCAAGTACAAATCTAGATGTTAAAAAATTAAAAGTTTTTGCTAACAGGAATCGAACGGGTTTTTGTTCTATTACGTATTTCTTCTCCCTTTTTTGTTATCTCTATTGTCTGGTCTTCTTCACTGAACTTATAATTAAGGGGAGAAGGAGATGGAATGCTAAATATAAAATTTCTAAAAGAAAAGAAAAACTAGAAACAAAAGCAACACCAAGAAGAACCATTTATCCCAGCAGGAGGGCATCCTGAGTGAGCCTCAGGAGCACAGGCACAGCCTTGCCTTCTTGTATGACCAAAGGACACACAGCACAGAGTGTTCCACAAGCTCCCATAGCCAGTGACTTTTGAGGACAAACATCTAGGGCTCGTGCAGTAGGCAGAGGTCAGAGAGGCTCATAGGTGAATACCCCAGGACACCCCACATTCCCATAGACCAGTTCAGCCTGGATTTATAGACTCAGACCTTCCCCGTCCATCCCTAGGAAAACCTCCTCCAGCATTCACTTGATGTTCACTGGTGAGAAGGCCAAGCTTCTTTGGTTCATGCCTGGCCATCATTTAAGTCCCTACTGTGTAGAACAAGCCATAAGAAGGGCTAGAAGAAGCCTAACGCCCTGCCATATTTTACCTAACACATTTTCTATGTGCAGTCCTAGTCTGATAACTACAACTGAATAAAACAAAACAGTATCAAAATTTATGAGATTCTTCACCTCCAAACCAAGAATACAACTCACTTGTAGACTTGAAAAGCATCGGGGTAGCAAAAAAGCCTAATCATTTAGCCTCCTGCTCACTCTCTGTGCTGCTAACAGGCAACTCTTACTAGTAAATCCTCCTTCTCTAAGCTGCTTTTGCCGGTCCATCTGCTCTTCTCACTCATGCCTTCGGGATCTTGTAATCAAATTCTAATTAAAGTTTAAGGCTTGTAATAAAGAAAACACTTGAGGAATGCCTTTGATTCAAGGGGCCAACATAACATCTCAGCAGTTTGATAAAATGAATTATATCCTTTGTTTAACAAGCATTTTTAAGATGGGGTTGAAATGGGAAGTTCCAAGCTTCCGTGACTTTCCCAGCCATACTATGCAAATATGGTCACCATCATGTGTTACATAGAAGTCAGCTGGAGATGGCCTGGAGCATGGCTACATGCGCAGTGCACAGGGGCACAGTGACAGCACATGCAGCAGAAATGGTACCCAGATACATGGACTTGGTGTAGCCAGCGTCTGAAAAGCAGGTCTCCTCCTCCTCCTCTTCCTCCTCACCTAATTTCCCAGGAGACTCATTCAAATCTACTGGCTCTCATCCTCAGCAGCACGGCCTGGGATGACTGGCAATGCCTGGCTCCTGCACTCCTTTCACTCCAGGCAGCCAAGCACAGCCGCTCTGAATGGCTGCACTGAGGTGCCATCACCCCCCAGATGACTCAAGACCCCGACTGTGTTAGTAATATGTATGCCAGCACTCCATCTCCACAGCTCAAGTATCTCTCCACTCCAGTAGAGTTTATTCTGTGTTTTATTTCCTGTTCTATTTGTCTGTAGTCTTTGAGCTAGGATCTGGAAGGCAGACGCTGCCTGCAAATAGGACTGAGTTTAAAACCTAAAATGAAAATAAATAAATAAATAAATAAATTGAATATGGCTAAAGAACACTTATCAGTGGGATACATGGCCCAGAATCATTCAGTACCCAGCAACATACACCTTCTTTGAACTTTTGGATACAGGTCTCCATTAGCTATTAGTTACAGAATGACATACCTTGATTAATATTAATAATTACTGCTATGCCAAACACTGCTTAACTTTCTTTGTATTGTTTCTCAAATTCACCTTGCGAGGCATTTCCTATAATTATGAGAAAACCAAGAGACAGAAAAATGGAAGCACTTGCACAAGATTACATTGCTATCAAATGGTAGGCCAGAGCTCACAGCTGCAGTCTTGATACCCCTCAAGGCCAGAGCCTGAGTGCACTGTGTCAGGCCCTGCCTTCTTCCCTGCAAACGCCTCCAGTCATGTGACCTATGCAAGCCCACTTTGTGATCCCCGCACCTGTCATGGGCCATGATGGCAGAGAGCACCTTTAACATCTGGTACAGCCGTGATCATTTTTCAAGTCCTAGCTCAGACACCTCTTATTCTGTGACTTCTGGGATCGTTGACTACTACTTCCTTTGTTACTGCAGACTCTAGTAACCTCTCCACTTGCATTCTGGTGTTTACAGCTAGAGGGAATGTGCTTTCCTCTACAGGTCTCCTAAAAGTAGGACACGTAGCAGACCTCAAAAAATGTGTGAGGTTTAGAGAACCAGACGGGTTCTCGACATCTGCACACAGGGCGCATACACAGTATAGCTCCGTCTTGTGCCAGTCAGTCTAGACAAATATTACCTTCCCTGGAATGGTTCAGAGAAAAAAGGGAAAGAATGAAGGTGCATAATATCATTATCCCTTCCCCGAAAAATAAAAACAAAAAACAAAAAGCCCACATCTGACATTCTTCCAGAAGCATTCAGTGCACTGGCAACTTTTATTTTGTTTTATTTCTTGACTGTCAAGATGTGTTACCTTTTCCCTCACTTGGCAAGGTAAGCCCTGTGAAGACACTGCAGGAGAGAAGCAGCAGATGCAGACTCCAGAGCTCATGGAAATCTGGATCAGATTATGATGTCCATGTCCTACTACAGGGTTGAAGGTCAGAGAATATTTCTATGCCCGGCTCTCCCCAGTAGAACCACCAGGACTTGCTCTATGCTTCAGAACTCCACTAAGATAGAGGCCTCTTCCTTACTCCTTGGGCTTCTGTGACCCTTGTGTCTCCCATTCAAATGTGACCCCTAGAAGGAAACTGCTATTCCGTCTTGCCTGAAGCCCCAGCCACTAGTGGCTCTGCTCCAAGTTACCAACCATTCTGAAACACAGACCTGCTCTCTGTGTAAAAGCTCAGTGGCCCAACATGCTAGGAAACCCTTAGAGACCTGCCTCCTATTCCCTAAGAACTAATCTTATCCTGAAGTCTGGCAATAAGTATTGATGAGTGCTAGGTCTTTTGGTTAGCCATCCCTTAAATTCCTCAAACTTTGTAGAATATAAATTAAAAAAAAAAAAAAAGATATTTTTTTTCTCAAGATCCAACTAGCTCTCAGCACTTTTGTCCTTAATTCAGCCCTTTCCTCATGTATTAAGAACATATAGTTCAAAACTACACAACAGAACTTAAACCACAGATGTGCTGCTAGTGTTTTGTCAACTGGACACAAATCTTTTGGGAAGAAGGAAGCAAAAATGAGAAAATGGGCCCATCTGATTGGTCTGACTGGTCTGCAAGCCTGTGGGGCATTTTCTCGATTGATAATTAATGTGGGAGGGACCAGCTCACTATAGGCTGTGCTGCCTCAGGCTGGTGTTCCTAGGAAAGCAAACTGAGGAAGCCAAAAGGAGCAAGCCAGTAAGCAGCACTCCACCATGGCCTCTGCATCAGTCCCTGCCTCCAGGTTCCTGCCCTGACTTCCCTGGATGATGGCTACAACTTGTAAGACAAAATAGACAAAATAGGGGCTTTCCTCCAAAGTTTGGGTCAGTGTTTATTATTATTATTATCATTATTATTATTATTATTATTATTATTATTATTATTATTATTATTATTTTATTCACACCAATAGAAACCCTAACTAAGACAATGGAGGATCAGCACATATGGCTGACTTAATTCTTTGCAAGATTATGATGCATTACCTTGTTCCTTCTAATCATATTTCTAACCATTTCTAAAACAAAGGGTGGACTTTCACACCTTCATTCCCATTCATAGCTCCATCTGCCATGTCCTATGTTCCTATGTGCCATGTGCTATGTTCACTCCTACAGACGATCCAGTTTGTTCACTATTCATTCAGCATGTAATAAAGAACTGCTGGTCATTAAGGAAAGACTGCCAGGTGTGATGTGATGGGACATGCCTGGCTTCTCCACTACTTGATAAATGGCTGAGACTGTACTCTTAAGTTCCGGAGTTCAAGACCAGCCTAGAGAATGTAGTTAAGTTCCATGATGAGAAAGGATAAATGTGGGGAAGAAATAGGGGAGAGATCAAGAGAGGGAGGAAAAGAAAGTTTTGTTGAAATTGATATATTTCTGTCTTCTAGAAGCTTATAGTCTAAGGAGAAGCATACAGACACATCAAACTAAACAGAATGTCCTGTGACAAGGACAAAGATAGGCTGCCATGGGAACACAAGGAAACAGACTTTGGGGCCTCCTCGCTGGCACGCTGGTTCCCACAACCCTTCATCCTGCTCCCCCATCCCAGCCTCCTGAAACATAAATTAATACTCCAGTATTTACCTCCATTTCTAAACTCAGGTCATTTAATCCGTGAATACTCACTGAGTGGCTTGGAGGACTAACATGGATAAAAAGCTCAAGTTTCATCATTTAAATCCCAGGACAATTACTGGCCATGTGACTGTGGACAATCACTTAGCATCTCAACCTCTCAATATTTTCTACATTCCTAAAACAAAATTCAATTAGGAATATTTGATAATAGCTATCCACACGCATCATGACATGGTCGGTCTTGTCTTTGACATTATCCTGAAGACAACCTGACAGTGAGGGCATCCATCACATCTAGACATCATAACAATTCCAGTAATATAAAGACAGTATTTACTTCCAAATATAGGTGAACAACTGAGATCTAATAGGGTTTCAAAAATTAGAAGAACTTCATGTGTTAAAGAATGTTAGTTGGAATGCATTTATTATTCTAAATGTAAAATACTTATAATTTTAAAACTACTATAGTTACATAGCAATTTATATATACATATAAATTTACAACTACAATATGCTCAGTATTAGTGTTGCTCCAATGTGTATGTGTTTAGGCCTGGCCACTTTGGATTGGATAACCTATCAGGGAGCTTGTCCCTAGAGAACTGATTTCATCTTTCAGCAGCCATTAATTGCCTGTAGCTGTTATCTCCGGGTAGGGCCTTGTGAGAATCTCCCTTCCACATCTGCGTATCAATTGGTATTGTCATTTTTCAGATTTTCTTTTGGTGACTATATTGTTGAGACTTCACGGAAACCACAAAAATGACAAAAATGGAAAGATATACTAAAAAAAAAAATTACAACAGTAGCACTCATATCTTGGGTGTAACCAACAGCAGTCTGATTGAACCAAAAGGCCTACTCAATTCATGCTGATACTGTAAACCTAGCTAAAAACCCATGGCTGGTGAAGCAACTGAACCTAAGGGAGAACCTATCACTGCCACTTTCTTAAACCGGTATGATTTCTAACTGTACTCTAAATACTGTCCTAACATGCACAGATAAGTATACATCTCAGCCCTCATCACCAAAGCTTCTCTTTGAAGCAGATAGAACATATTACAGAAAACCCAAACTGGTCAAAATGCAGAGAACAACTGACCATGGATATGCCCAGCCCCAACTGGCATATCTACAGTGAAACTGCTATACCTAAGTCTCGGAGAACAACATGAAAGATGGGGCATAAGGACTATAAGAAGCAGTAAACTAGGACATCTACTATGATAGTGTCTTTATATACAATGATTAAGAAATCAAAAATAATTTAATTGATGGAGTTAAGCCAAATTTGAAGGAGAAATGAGCTGTAAAGGGGAAAAAACACATACACAGCTTTTTTGAGTATATGAATTTTAGAAAAAAGTTAGGTGGCACTAAGCAAGTATTACTAAAAACTCAGGTTTATTATTTTAATCTTTACATCATAGTTTATGTCCAATACTTGTTACATAAAATTAAATGACATAATTATATGTAACATTTTGTTACATGCTCTACTTATATCAAGGGTCCTCCAAGAAAAGATTCTACTTAGAAATTCCCCAAATTTTATAAATATACATAAAAATTGAAAGACTGTCAACTTTATTACTTTTTATTTCATGGAGAATAAGAACTCTAAAATTGTATAAAAAAGTGCTGATAACAACTTGATATATGTATAATAAAAATATGAAAAGCACAAAAAAGGAAAATATTAAAGAAAATTGAAGATCCCAAAATATATTTTGTTCTTTGTTCACTGAAATGCAGACTTTAAACTATGGCTCAGCAGGACAATCTCTCAAGGCTCTAAGTCCAGGAAGCAGATACTCTAGCAGGCCAGTCCCTCAAGACTCTGAGTCTATGAAGTGGATGGCAGTGGTTTTAGATGAGCAGATGTCCCTAGGGGACATATTAAGACATACCTGCAATAAAAAATCATTGATGTTCTTTGAGATAGGTGACTTATAGTGGGACTTATATTGTAGGGAGTTAGGGAATGAATAAATAAGATGAGGGAATAAATAAGATGAAGGAATAAATATGACGAAGGAAATGGATGCTGATCACTTCCATGGAAAATCTGACTACAGAAGGAAAAAAGGGGGTGGAGTCCCAAAGCCCAAAGTCCCAAAGTGCTTCCATTTGCTAAAGCAAGAAATACAAGCTGAGACTGCATGGAATACATTACATCTTTACACCCCAGCCTAAAACTGCTCTTGCTTCAGAGTGCCAAAATGAATGTATAAAGACGGCTCCACCCTACAATCCAAACATATTTATTCGTAAATGCTTGGCTTTAGCTGGACCAGTTTCCTTAACAACTTTCAGAGGAAACAGAAAAGCAAAACTCTGAGGCCAAGAGATTTTTATATTAGAGTCCATGAATTGAACATTTGTGGTTTTCCTAATAAGCATCCAGACTTAGCATTCCTACACTCATAGAGAAAATGAAGGTGCACATCCACGCAGATAACCAGGCATGTACTATAACAGATGATTTGTGTGAGCTTAAGGTTCTTGGAAACGCAAGAATCTCTTCTTCAAAATTTTCTTCACTTCTCTAACAATGCATACAAGGTAGGAATAATAGAAAAAGGAGACTTCTGCTACACAGACATATAACTGGTTTTAACAATATCGTGTCAAGAACGCCCAGCAAGTGGCAGGACAACTAGTAATCCTTACAAGGTGCTATTGTTATTTCTGTTATAATTAATAAAACTAACTCTGAGGAGACTTTGCAAGGAACCAGGAGCTTTAGCAAATCACTTTGACTCTCAAGCTAACTCTGTTGTAATGATAAATTTTCTTCTCTAAACCTCAGCTTGATCATCTATAAAATCGACATATCAAAAGCTACCTTAGAAAGCTAAAGCAAGAAGCTAGACAGAAAAGGGAGCCCATTTAATCAATGACTTATGTCTTTGATACTATATGGGCTCCTTTTTCTGTCAGAGAACACACAATTAGCAAGAGATGAGACATTTCAACTCAAACTTATCTGACTGGTGTTAAAAACAATATAAATAAAGGCATCATTGTAAGTTCAGCTTGTGGCAGCCTTGCCATGTCAGTGTTCTTCATGTTTTAACACAATCAGCCATCACAATAACCCTATAAGTACTGATTGTTATTGTCCCTTATGTTTAGATAAGAAAATGTTGACACAATTCCCCCTTAGTTAATGGCTATTAGAAGTCTGACACATCCAATTTATCCCAAACGTATGTACTTCCAATAATACGATTCCCACAGCATCACGACATTCATGTACCTTTCATGACAACACATCTGCAATTTGAACCCACATTCAACATCTCATGCTGAACTGATGTATTTGGAGAACAGAAGTTCATACAGAAACAGATATTGCTTTGGATCCTTAAAAAGATGAGGCTGTGTAAGTGGAGGGTGATATTACCATTATGATTCTACAGAAACAGAAGCAATTATACTGTAGATTCTATAATGCTAATTTGCCAGCCAGATCCAGCCTAAATCAAACCAGAATTCTACATTTTTTTTTCTGCAAAATTTAAGGACATCAGAACTACATAAAACATACCAAAGAAAACTCAGGAATTTTCCTTCATTACTCTCCACCTTACTCTTTGACGCAGGGTCTCTTAATGAAACTCAGAGTCCACCAATATAGCTAGTTTTACTATCCAGCCTGACCTGATGTCTCAGCCTTCTAGGGCTGGAATTACAAGCAAGCTCCCATGCCCACTTGGCATTTATATGGACTCTGGGATCCAGACTCTAGAACCCTTACTTTCATAGCAAGTGCTTTAACTGCTGAGCCATCTCCCCGGCACTACTTTTTTTTTTAACTTTTATAGTAAAATAATCATGATCAATCAGAAAGAGATAAAATTAACTGCAGCTGGAGGAAAATGCTGATGTGAATGGCTGAGAGCATCATGTGCATCTTGCAATAAAAGGTACGCTATCACACTGTAAGTCGAGGCTCAGTCTCTACTCTCCAACATTCTATTTCACTAAGACTATAGCAGCTGCTGGCTTTTCCCAAAAATTACTCCTGGAAAAACAAAATTAGAAAAGCCCCATTCTTTCGATGTGCTTTTAAAAGTATCAGGTCCTTGATCTGCATGGACTGTTTTCACCGACAGTTGACAGCTCTGACCTCAGTGCATGTTATTCAAAGGTCAAAGAGTCTGTGAAATGGATGCAACTGTTGTCAAACATGAATGAGCTCCTTTTGAAGTCAGAGGCTTACACTAGCTGATTCTAAAGCTCTCTCTGAATGAGCAAAGACAAGAGTAAAGTATTAAAAGGAGGCTATGTAAGTTGAGCACTCTTTTAAGCAAGGCATGGAATAATGCCCTGCCCATTTGTGGTGTATGGGCCACCATTAATGTCAACCTTTGAAGGGGGGTGGCATCAGCAAACAGACATCAATGAACCTCACACTTTCCAGTCCTGAAAGAATCCATTAAACGCCTCCCTCAGAGACCCTCTGCTAGCATGAGAGTCTGCTCAGTACTGCCTTGCCTTTGGTCTATTTGTGCTCACTTACTTATTTTTCCCAGTGATTTGATTCTGTTCTGTGAATACCTTCTGGCCAAACTTGTTGCAGTGACAAAATACTTGAGTTGATTCTGTGGATATCAGCATTCAGGAAGTCTCGCTGTGTTTTTATCTGAAACTACTCAACTTTCAGTTTAGTAAAATCATATTATTCAACCCCGTATATCATCAGCCATGTTGTTCCATGCAATGGAATAGCAGTAGAATTACAGTTAGTTTTTGCAGACTCAAATATCACACAATGCAATAATTGATCCCTATCAATAGAAGGTCAGAGACCATGTCCCTCTGACAGGGGCATCAATCTTTCCAGCCATTAGATGTAGACTTTTTAACGATTAACCCTTTAACACACAGAAAGCCTTGAGTGTAAATTCTGACATTGCTAAAAACAAGCAAATCTGAAACATAAAGAGCTCAGACTGTTTTTTTCTGCTACTGCATCTCCCAGAATTCCTTTTTGTGGACTACGAGCCATTCAGGAACACTCTGGATTCCTCAGTACTTGGAAAGTCTGTAGTCCATTTCTTAGAATATTATCTGACAATGATGCTAGTGGCTAAATCTAACTCTTCTAGTTTTCCTCCAACATACCAGCACAATGTATGTGACTATCACATGTCTGACAAAGCCTCATGATGCCAGTGTGAGTAGTTCAGGGTTCCCCACTTGACAATGAAGAGACTGTTGCCCTTTAGTCACTTTCAAAGGGTAAAGAATCTGTGCTCGGTTCTCAGTCAAATTGCAAGTCTGGAATTCCTGTCTCTTAAATACACAATCCAACAGTTGACAGGGCTGCGGCTTCGCTGAGAAACATGATAACCTGGACACCTTTGGTTCCCCACTTCCTGGCATTTCTACTTCCTGTCTCTTTTATCCCTGCAGTGACAAGCCCCATCTGTAGCACCAAGGAGGGGGAGCCTGAGACAGCCGATGTGAGTGGAGGAGGGTTTATACTTAAAAAGTTCCATGATCCTGAGAGCCATCAGCCCAGATGAAAGAAACAAAGCACAGCGAGACAGAGAGAACCCAAACTTCCAAACTGTCTAAGAAACTTGAGCACAGACATCCACAGAGCTAGATTTCAGTACACAAATGTAACACAACGCCCATTAAGGTTCTCCTAACGTGCAACTCTTTATAAAAATACAGAAGAAGTAAATTGCCAGAGAAAATAACTGAGTTTTAAGCAGTGGGTCTCAAGACTTAACAGACATCAGTGCTCCCCAGGGAACCTGTGAAAGTTTACCATTCTGTCTCCGTTCTGGGCATTCCTAATTCAATAGGGTAGGGGTGAGGACATAGAAGGTACATTTCTAAAACATCTTCACAGGGTACTCAGGGCCTGAGGTGGTTCTACACTAGAGAACAGTGGGCTGCATGTTCTTGTTTACATAATAAATCTTTATCTTGGAAAACTATTTTCTGTTTGGTTCCTTTCATAATCAGTTTAAAAAAACATTAATCTAATGGGTACCAAGCAGAGGTACCATCTACTATAATGGTAAATAGCCTAAATTCTGGGATTCAAATCCTACCTCTATGAATCATTGAGCCTGAGTTTTCATATCTATAGAATGTAAGTGATAATAATAGTAAAGCTATATATACTATATAACATAAGGATGTTGTAAACTGAAGGGATTAATATATCTAAAATACATCTGTGTCTAGTGGACATTAACACAAGTAAGTATTAATATAAAGTACTAAGGTTATTGCTATGATTAAAAATATGCATTCCACAAAATGCATTGTCAGGCAACAAAGATCACAGAGGATACTTAGATAAACCAAAATGTTATAGCTCACTTTATAACTACACTAAAAAAATGTTAAGCATAGAAACAAAACACACAGAAATGCAGACACACACAAACACATACACCACTGTAAAGGACAAATGGTGTGTCTTTAGAGTTCTCTTGATGAGCCAGAGGCTCCATGTGAGGGCCTGAGACATCCCTTTATAAAACTACATTCTTTATAGACACTGTATAAATAAGCTACACAAAATTCACTTGTTATGTTCTTCTAATAAAGAACTTACTTTACCTCACAATAAGCTTCATTACCTTGAAAGTTCCTAATTTTCCTTTAATTATATGTCTCAACTTAACTACAAAAACATGGCAAGCAATAGGGAATGTTTAGCTTCAATAATTGCAATCTAATGACACTACCACATTCGGTAAGGTCTGTGCTTCAGCAAATCATACTATGGCAGCAATTTGGAACAGAGCTATGTAGTCCCTGCGCTCACAAAGTTGTAGACCAGCAAGGAAGATATACCTAAGGGTTGTTCACAAACATGACCTGCTTGATCAGATGACTGAAAGCAGAGAAACAGATACACTAAAGTCATCTCAAACGTTAGACTTGAGACTTGAGAAAGCATCAACCTTTCAAAGCATTTCTTAAATTGGAAATTCCACCAATGGCAAAATATAATTTTATGTAACCTATATACTATTTAGATTTTTCTTGAATAACATATCTTTTAAGTATAGAAATTTAAAAAAAAAATCCCAACTCTTTTCAAGTGATCGTTCCAAATTTCTCAGCATCTAACTGCTGGAAGGCAGGCCAATGAAAGGCTTTCCCTAGTCACAAATGCATGAAGAAGGAATATAGCTCCTTGTCTAAAACCAGGGCAGGCATGGCAAGGTCAGTAATGGCCTAGGGCCAGGGCCTTGGGAGTGTTGTGACTCTGAACTCTGAGAACCCAACTGTTCCTCAGCTGAAGGGCAATAGTTATCAGTCCCAAGGCCACTGTGCACATTTAGATATGCTCTGTTCCTTCTGTGCAACACTGCTTTATCATCATGCTGACTTTGCCCTGTTATGTAATAGTTTTCTGCTCATTCTGTCCCATTTCTTCATGCAAATAATATATATGATGTTTTCTTATTTTCATAAATATTTCATAACTATTTGTTCCTGGTCCTCCTTTCAGGAACCTGCTGGTTCATCTAACAGGTGTCCTGTACATTGAAGAGACAACAATAAAGGTGAACAGATCATCTGGTGAGTTTCTGAGCATCTAGAAGAAATATGTCAAGAACTGTGCAGGTAAGAAAGGACAGAACTAGGAGAACAATGGAGAGGAGAGTCTGACAGTCAGCTCTTCGTCGTTTAGAGAAATGCATGGGATACTCAGGGCACAGGGAAAAGATTTATCTTGGCTCCGAGTTGAGATGACAGTCAGATCAGCTTGCTCCACTGCCTTGGAGTGGAGGAAAGCCTGCCTTGAAGGAGTGCATGACTGAGCAAGCTCTCTCACCTTAAGGGCAAAAAGGAAAGTAGATTGTTCGCTCACTATTACCTTTAAGAACGAAGTTCAATGACCTGAAGAGCTCCCACTAAGATCAACCCTTTAAAGGTTCTACCGTCTCTCAAAAGTGCTTCTCTTGGGGAATCATGCCCTTAACACATGGGCCAGCAGGGGGAGGGGAGTTATCAAGATCCAAAATATAAGACGCAACCCTAACCTCCAGTGCAGTTTGCAGGGCTTTGGGAACAACCTGATTTTTAAAGTGGCTTTTAGAGGATGACTAACAGGTGGCCATGTAGAAAATTTGGCAACTAATAGTCTCAGTGGAAGAACAGTGTGTATAAAGACAAAAGGCAGGCTTGCCCAAGCCTGGGCGGGGGGGGGGGGGGGTGTCTGATATGTCTGAAATGTTTCAGTTGCATGTGGGGAGATAATAGCTGGGCAGTTTGGGTGCTATGAAAACAATCAACTTTTTTAAAAAATTAAAAGTGTATCTGAAGCTATGTGCAAAGCGATCAAAAATAGTGCTGTGGTTTGGAACTTCATTGTGTCCTAAAGGTCCATGTGTGCTCACAGGCTTGCCTCCAGACTGACACTAGAGAGCAGTGACCGAAACTCTCGCAAGCTAGGTCCTAACTGGAAGTCTCATGTCTCGCTTTCACATAGCAGCTGTGACATGAACAATTTTGTTCTGACACTCCTAATGTGCTGCTTTGCTACACTCCAAATGACCGGACCAACTGTTCATGTGAGCCAAAATAAACCTTTACTCTTTATAAACTAATTAACTCAGGTGTTTGTTAGAGTAAGAAAAATCTGACTAACACAGATGGCCAGAAAATAAATGCATAAAGTTGGTTTTAATTTTTTATTACATTTATTACTTATTTATTGGGGGAGGGGGTCACCATCGCTATGGCACACATGTGGAGGTCAGAGGACAACTTGAAGGAAAGTGTTGGTTCTCTTCCCCCATCACATAGGTTCCCAAGATCAAATGTGACAGCAAATACCTTTACCTACTAAGCCATTTCACTGGCTCCCAAGTAGGTATAACGTAAATCATGATGTCCTTGTAGTGACAACACCCTCTTAAAGGTTTATGCTTCTATGCCCAACCCTCAAATCAAGCACCAACCACCTGAGTCTTACTCTGCAATTACAGCCATGAAGACAACTAGCCTGCCTTCAGTCCTCAGCCTGTTGTACTAAAAGCTTTCTACACGTGATCTCTTCCAACCTCCAAACCAAGCACTGATGAACAAATAATGTCAAATTATTTGTTCAAAGAACAAATAATGTCATTTGTTCGAAGAACAAAGAATGTCATTTGCCATTTTTTCACTTCCTTTCTTCTGTGAAGAATGTTTTCATACTACTTTCCACAGGCAAATTTAGAAATTTTTAGGAATAGAAGATTGTATGTGGAGACGCTTTAGGAAAGGAAATACCACATTATGAATAGAAAACCAATCATAGGAATAAATCTTTTTAATGATAAAAACAAAATTAAAAAAAAAAAACACACCCTAGCTCTGAGGATATAGATGCCTTTAGTCAGAGATCAGAAATTCTTGCACAGAAATGCTCTCTGTCTCCAAGTTGACACTCCTCCAACCTTCCCCGCCAACAGCTGTCTGTACCTCATGGTTCTACATGGTGAGGAACCCCCTGACTGTTAAGCTCTGTGTTTGTTTCAGTGGATGCCACCTCCACCACTGCTGAACAATCCCTTATACCTTCGGGGTTTCAAGAAAGGGGCAGATGTTAGGATTAAAGGCGATTCACTACAAGACATCAAAGGAAGATGACAAAAATACAGTGAAAAATGAACTACAAGCCTCACCCTTTCTTCCCTGAAAGAAAGAGGCCACGTTATGAAACATGGCTGGGAAGCCATGTATTGCTAGGTGTGGACCTAGCCTCTGTTCCTTAGCAACTCTGTGATCCAGAACATGTTTCTTGGCGCACCATCAGGACCAGCCAGGACAAATGCACAGTGTCTTGGAAGGCAGCTCCCTTCCCACGGGATAAGCCTTGTTGGCTCTCTCCTGTCTTTCCCTCAGCCCACCCAGTCCAATGCAGACAGTTCTCTCTACACCTCTAAAAGGCCCTGTGATCTCTTCCATCACAGTACATTATCGCCTGTTAACTCAGCAGGCATTCCCTAGACACCTACACAGGAAAGCACACTACTGTCTTTAAAACAAAATTTGCATTTCCTCATCACCTGCTGGGGTGCTGCTCAGAAGCTGGGCCATGCCTTATTCTGCTGCAGACACTCAGGAAAGAGAGACACAGCTCACAGGGAATGGTTCTAATGGAAATGCCAGAAGTCCATCTCTTCCCCAAAGCAAAACAAAGGCAGACTTTCCCCTAAAGGATCTCTTCCTCTCCTTAAAACAGTGCACAGACACCTGGTCCTCCACTGAGACAGTGGCCGTTTTTTCCTTCATGTGTGTGCAAAGCAGCAATGAAGCCACTGTAATGGGAACAACGTGTGTTTCTTCCCACTTCAACAAAACAGATGACACTGTGTCGTGGGCCTGGGAGAGGATAGAGGCCAAAGTAAAGAAACCAATCTTAAGTTTTATTGCATGAAATTCTGATAAAAAAAAAAAAAAGGCACTTCGAAGCCTCTTTCCCATCATCAAAAAAACCACACTGGGCAAGATCAGAGCTTAACAGCGAAAAAAAAAAAAAAAAAAAAAACCCACATTCAATCCCTGAGATCATTTTCCTGAAATAGAAAACTACATATGTTTCTCAAATTTCACATCAAGCCACTGCAGAGGCCAGACTGCAGGGCTAAATTGGCCAACTAAGAGAGGAAGAAAGGAGAAGAGAGAAGGGAATAGGAGATTTGTAAACAGCAGGAAAAAAAAAAACCCTATTCGTTCACATGGCCATGTTTCCTCAACACAATCTAGACTTAAAAGCACCAAGCCTCACGGAACTTGTAGTAAGAGTTGCTTCTCCTGCAGCTTTTCCTTTGTCAAATTAAGAGACACTGCCTTGGATTAGCAAGACTCCTTAAATTCAAAAATGACTTCATGGTTGGCTCAGGGCTCTGAGTCTACAGGGCTAGCCGCCAGAACACATCTAGTTCAGAGCCTCTCCACCTCCCTACTCGAACCAACCTGACTTCCAGAGATACTGCAGAGCAAAAGCCCACGCTGACGGGCTGTCAGTGCTAATTAAAAGTCCAAGCACCGCTTTGAAACTATCTCCAGCTCAATTTATAAAGAATAGTTTCCTGAGAAGCAAGGATGGAAGGTTAGGGAGGAAGTAAAGGGTAGAAACAGGTGAAAGTGGCATTTGGAGCACGTTCATTTTAAAATGACAGGCCACCTTGCTAGATAAGGACCAGAAACGTTTTAAACTGTAAGGGAGGATGGATGCTCTGAAGACTGTGGAAAAGGCCTGGGGAGAGGACTCAGTTTCTGAAAGCAGTAAGACCTGGGCAACAATCAAACCTGAGGGTTTTCATTAATGAATGCAGTGTTTGGCACATTTTAACAATAAAGGTTGAAAAAAAAATTGCATTAACAAAACTGAAAGCAATCCTTTAAATTACTTTAGAACAAAGGGTTCCCTGACAGCAGTTTCTTAACAACATTTAAATATTTTCTTCAAAGGTCCTTGAGAGAGAAGGAAAATGAACACAGCAAAGAGAGGTTATATTAATTTTTAAAAAGAAACTAAGAAGAAGAGGAAGAAGAAAAAAAAAGAGAAGGAAGGTTCAGAACTTCCCTGTGAACTTACTCTAAGATTAGACCTTAACTATCCATTCCTAAGGGAAAGAGCCTAAGAAAAAAAAATCCAAGGAGCGCCTGGTCAAAGTCATCTCCCCAGATCTTCTCATCTGCAGGTCAAGGATGACAGATAGGCCCCATGGTGTCAAAGAAGCCCTTCAAGCTCCCATCTACCTTACTACTGCATCCTGTGTCACGTCATGAACACAGGCACACTGTTAGCGCCTTGCTCTATCATAGATTCCAATGCAAGATGCCGCCACCTCTAACTGGATGAACAAGAATGCCACCAGAATAAAGTAATCAAAACAACACAATCAGAAGGTCCAGTTACCATGGTAGAGGGGTCCACCCTGGGAACAAACTAACTGAAGAGTCGACAAAGACATCCATTCTGAGTGAGACCTGGTTTCGAGAAAAGCTACCCCTAATCAAGTAACAAACATCTTACTGACCATCTGACCTCACCCACTGGTTTCACCCTCAGGGTAAAACACTTCTGATCTCAGAATCACATCCACGGTTCACAGTCAACAGAGAAAATACCATCAAACCTATTTGTAAATAAGGGATTTACAAATTGCTCCACTTTGCCAAATTAAAACAGCAAATGGAAATAAATTTAAAGACAACTCAAGGCCTCAGGAGAAAGCAAAGGGTTAAGTAAAGGAAATGCTATCTGGCTGCTCAGCGGCAAAATCACTGCCATGCTGGCTATCAACTTGCAATCACACAAAATGTATGTCTAGATGTACACAACAGAGAACCCTGCAAAAAGCCTTAGAGAAGCCGAACACTGTCAGACGACAGGGTCTCAAAAAGGGTGCATCTCACTGGCACTGCAGTCACACAGGTTGACTATACCCCAAGGCAAATGTAAGGATGTTTACTTAACCGTTTTTTTCCATCTAGATCTGTTCTACTTCTAACCACTCAAAGAAGCACCACTGACCTTCTTGCCACCATGTACCCACAGAGACAAAGCGGTGCCAGTGTCTATGTAGGACAGCAGTAGAAGTGAAGTTCCCAAGAACTAGGACCTTCTTAGACATGGACAAGAAGGCACGATTTGCCCTTCATTGTTGACCCTGGCTGGCACAACACAGTCCGTTTTCTATCTTTCTGGACTTTAAGCCTCTAAACTGTCTAGCCAGAGGAATCATGTCTTCGCACTCCCAACAGCTCTGAGGTACTGGGTTATTTTTATTCAATGCTTCGCTGAAGAATCTAAAGCAAAGCCACCAACCCAGAAGGCCTTGAGGAGAGCATCAAACAACTTTGATTGCTGAAAGGCGTGTGCTTTTCTCCTACAGATGAACTGCTTAACTTGAGTTTGGATTTGCCTTAATATAATATTAAAATAAGTAAACAGATTTTATCTAAAGTAAAACTTGACCTAAACTAAGGACAAACAGAGGTGGCTCACGCCATGTACCATGATGTGAGATATTCTACCCAGGTATTTTTTTATGTAAATCAAACTGATGCTTTGCCCTTTAGTAAGAGGAAGTGGATTAGTGGGGATTAAATGTGTTCCCAAGGCCAACCAGGTGAATAATATCAGTGAACAGTTTGAGCTAAAGACCATTTGGCTCCACTTCATGTTTTCAAAAAGACTTTAAAATAATAATGAACATGCATGTGTGTGGAGGTCTGTGCACATAAGTGCTGGTACTATGGAGGTCAGAGGTGGCACTGGGTCCTCTGAAGCTGAAGGTATAGACAGCTGTGAGCCACTCAACATGGGTACTGGGAACTTTATTTTGTAATTGTCTTTTTTAACCTGTCCAATAGCAACTGTCTTTTTCCCCCCCTTAAGTAGTAAGAAAACTCCAATTTTATTTAGGTAGAAAGGTACCCAAAACAGCCTCCCTCTGGCTAGTTTTGACCATGAACCTAAGTGTTGGTTGATGGTTATATAAATACAGTGTTACATGGATCTCCCAAGAAGATCATTTATATAAGGCTAGCTCAGCTCTGTGGCACAGCCTATATGCCCCTGCCATCTTTTCATCATGGACACTGCAAAAATATCCTAGACCATGAATTCAGGGTTGAAGACAGTGAAATAAAAATAGTAGTAATAATAATATCCTTAATGATTTGTAGAATTTATTTATAGCAGAGGAACAACCTTTATAATTTTGATACTTATTTTTAATTGTTTCTATTACTTATCCGTGAAGATATAAGAGTTTTACATCTTTAGAAAGGGTGGGAACATCTTCCTTATCTTCCAAAACTAAAGGTAAAGAAAATTTCATATTTATAGGTCATTTCTCAGCATTATTAACTATATTCAAGAATAAGCTGATTGGAGAAGGCTGAATCATTCTTCCTAGAACTTAGAAGAGCTATTTTATCTAACACTGTTCTGAGAAATCATCCTTCAATACAACTATAAAACAATGCAAATCAAAATGCATTAGCATGGAGCAGATCATGAATAACTGCTTTTCCCTTCAAGGTCTAGCCAAAATATCCTACCTACTATGACGAACAAAATTCAGTCAATTTTACTTTCAACCAGAGAGCACTAAGATTTAAAAGGACTATTAAATCACAACAAGAAACCACTTTACACTGATCATAATGTCTTTTGTTTTATTTATTTATTTATTTTTTTAGAAAGAAGAGAAAATAAGTGCTGGCAAGGATGTGAGGCAAGTGGAACTCCCCTCTGCTGCAGGTAGACAGGTAGCTCCTCAAAATCTATACACAGAATTTCTACACAAACCAGCTTCTACTCCTAGATGATACTCCGAGAACCAAAAGCAGGTACTTGAATATACTCTTATGAATAACTGTCACATTCTGGACATCACTGGTCCCAAAGGTTCATGAGCTGCAAGCGTGATTCTCATTTTTAGAGTACTGAGAGGCGGCAGATCTTTAAGAAGGAGGAGCTGGTGGGAAGGTCGGTCATAGAAGCAGCACCCTCATCAACACACTGTTGTCTTCTTTGATAATGGGTTAGGTCTACTGAGACTAAGGACTGAAGTAGAGGTCAAGAAAACAGGATCTTGTGCAGTGTTATCTGCATCCATTCTTTCTCGCTTGGCATTTTTTGAATAAATTGGCACATCATGAGGTCCCAACAAGAAGCTTAGCAAATGACTTGTGCTGTGATTTAAAAGACACTGTCTTAGCCAGGTACAGTGGCGCATGCCTGTAATCCCAGCACTCAGGGAGGCAGAGGCAGATGGATCTCTGTGAGTTTGAGACCAGCCTGGTCTACAGATCAAGTCCAGGACAGCCAATGCTACAGGAAGAAAACCTGTCTCAGGAAAAAGAAAATCTCTTATTTACAGATTATCTAGTCCCAGATTAGAGCAACAGGAAACAAAGTCCCCAATGGCAACATGATTCTCAGGAGCCAACAGGTGGGAACCAAGCAAGCATTCCTGAGAATGCTCACCAACAGATGAAGGGATGAGCAAATGCTGCAAATGTGTATGAAATTGAATTGTATTGTCTAGTCATAAAAGAGAAGAAAATACAAGCACATATAACATATAATAAACCTTGAAAATGCCACTAAGAAAAATAATACAGACATAAAAGGACTAATACTGTACACAGAACATCTCGAACAGGCAGATGCATACAGACAGAAACTAGATTGGAGGTTAACAGGGACTGGTGAAAGCTGTCGTAGGTGATAGCAATTTTGTTTGGCATGATAAAAAGTTCTGGAAACAGAGGTTTTATACAACACTGTAAATATAATCAGAACCACTACAGCATATACCTAAAGATAGTTATTTGAAAAATTATATACAGATTAACTTAGAATATTATTATTACTAAAAATAAATATACCAAAACTATTGAACTATATACTTGAAATGGACAAGTTACATTGTATGCCAAGTACAGCTTAAAATGTTTTTATTTTAATTGTCTTATCTCAGATATGCAAACACAAAAAGAAGTCAGAAGGACAAGAAAAGATTGTGGACTGCAACACAACAGCAAAAGCAGATCAGCAAGAAATATCTCCTTTACCCTAGAGTGGAAGAGATTTTCCCCCAAGCTATGTACCCTCTGTATAGAACCAGCATGCACAGGTGACCTCACTCCCTATCTTCCTACTTTTCTCCAAGAGGATAAGGAAAAATATGTGATAACTGAGAGATCAGAGACCGAATACGGCCACTGTGTTAAAGACATGATGATAATGCATGCCTAGACATCAGTGAGCTCATGATATTTCCTATTTCCTGGCGTGGCCACACAGATAGCTTCCAGTGCTTTTGGTGGGGACATCTGATCAGGTCTGTCTCCAGACTGCCAAGCATGGTCCTGCATGGGTATACGTTGTCTTCCACCCTGCCCA
Source organism: Psammomys obesus (assembly GCF_907164565.1). Taxonomy (NCBI): domain Eukaryota; kingdom Metazoa; phylum Chordata; class Mammalia; order Rodentia; family Muridae; genus Psammomys; species Psammomys obesus. The sequence goes on from NW_026594418.1 coordinate 680,637, forward strand.
GTGTCCATGTGTGCATACATGCATGTGAACATGTAGGTGGTATTCATCATGAACATCTAAGCTTCATTGTCTACTGTTGGGGGTTGGCCTGATGCTTGTATTTTGATGCTAATTAATGGCCCTCAAGAACTGGTTACTGCCTACATGAACCTATCCTTGCTGTATAACCTGCCTAAAACATTATTCCTGACTGGTTGATTAAAAGGCCTAAGACTCTGGCAGGACAGAATTGGCTAGGTGTGACTAAGGTTCCTGGGCTTTAGGTTCAAGAGAATCATGGGAGAGACAGACAGATGTGAAGAAAGGAGGCAGGAGGATGCCACGATGGGTTAGTGTGAAGAAAGAACCATATGTGCCAGGAGGAAGGACTCCAGGATGGCATGGATGGAGAAAACACCAAGATAAAAAATATAAGCAAGTATCTTGGGATTATGGGTGGAAGGTAGCCCAGATAGGAATGGTTAAGGTGGATGACATTAGATGGAATCTGAGAGATGGATGGTGAGGTTATTGAGACAGCGTAGGTGAAATACTGCCCAGCCCAAGGTAAATAAGGCAATTATAAAATTTAACAGATGTGTGTATCTTATTAATTGTGATATCAGGTTAGACAATACCGCCATGATAATCATAGGGCAAATAATGAATAACACAGTTAGCCCAACATCATATTAATTTACAGTCCACCCAGTATATTAAAGTTTTATACATTACAGGTAAGTGAGTATTTTCTAAGGTAATAAATAGGGTAGCTTTCCATAGCTTAGCCTATGTTCTTTGTGCGCTGTTTCATCAGTCAGAACCCCAATTTTAAGGAAGAGTAAGTGGCTCTCAAAACTTTTAACAGCAGGATACCTGCAAGGGGCTTACACAATGAAAACTAATTTTAATTGTCTTAAGTGCTAAATGGTACTGCAGTTACATGGGTGAATACCGAACACCTTGCTTTCAGGTGATCAGGTTACATTTAATAAGAACATGCAAATTAAGAGAAGATTCCTGTGATGGCTGGGGAGAAAAAGGCTGATGTTAGCTCATGGTTTCAGAAGTTAGAGTCTGTAACTGCTTATCCCCATCGGCTGTGATATTGTTACACATTACGGAGGAAGCACACAGTGCGGGGATCTGTTCATCTCATGGCTACGAATAAGCAAAAAGATCACTGACATTTCCCTGTCAAAGGGACGTCGACTTCTCTTTTACGAAACTCTATGACCTACAGGTTCTACCTTCCCTATCGGCACACAGACCATAGACCAAGCCTTCAGCACACGGGCCTTGGGAACACTCCAAGATTCAAATTATTACAACCCCATGTTAAGCCTAAAAATTTGACAAGACAGATCTAGGTACACTAACTGATTAGAATACTACACATGCATTATTTTCAAATGATATTTGATAGCAAAAATAAGGTATTAATAAATGAAAAAAAACCTGGAATAAGACAATAAATAATGCTGCCACCTTTGAGCTGCTCGAAATTACATTATAAAATGACTACAGATCGATAGTGCAACCACAACCATCTCCTGTCGAGGGAAGCAAAGAATCATGGGAAAATTAACAATACAATAATATTGCTTATTAACCCTATCCACAGACACAGAGAACCAGCCAAATTAGGAAAATGCTTGATATTTTAAAAGGGATTACAGGATTTTGTTACTGTTATTCTTATTGCTTTGAGGAAGCATCTCATCCTATAACACAGACTGCCCTGGAGCTCAATATGTAGCCCAGGCTTGCCTTGAACTCACAGCAATCCTCCTGGCTCAGCCTCCAAAGGATTGAGATTATAGGCATGAATCACCACACCTAAAGACCATACTTTCATCACTTTAAAGTGAGAGAAAAATTATTTATTATGAACCTACAGTTTTATATTTTTGTAGAAGTGAGAAGAAAATAAATGTACATAAAAATAACAAAATAAAAGGGAAAATAAATTCAAGATTTTTAGAAAATTCAGCCCTGTTTTTCCTTGGGGTATACAAATTTCCCAGAAAATGCAGCACATAATCTCTGAACGAAACATACACTTTCTCTTATACCTGAGAAGCCTAATCATCATTTCTTTTGCCTCATGTTAAAAATAAGTGAACAGAAAAGACAATGTCCAATGCAAAATAATTCACAATACTACATGCAGCTTTTCTGCCTTCCAAAAGTTAAAGGAAAATACTTCACTCTGTAAGTATGAACTGTACACCATGAACCCATCCCAAAGAGTACAATGCAACACAAAGCAGATGCAGGCATGCACCAACACAGTGATCAACAGAATCAACAGCGAAGACAATGGTATGTTACCTCCACAAAACGGAATATCCACATTCAACTAGAGAAAAACATTCAACAAATTCTAATAACCCCCAGTATACACTACCACATGCTTTAATATACAGTATATGCATAACAAGGAAAGTCTTGAGAAACTACGACAGCTGATGGAAGCTGAAGAGATGCACGCAAATAATACAATATTGTGGAACCAAGAAAGGCCATTAGGTTAAAAACTAAGGTATTATGTGGAAAATTCCACCTGTATTAAAACCTTCTATCTTATAGGGAAATTCAGGATGCAGGATGTTCCAATGTGAGGTCAAACATTCCACCCTATAGGTAAGCTCCTTAAGCTCATAAAGCAAACAACTTGAAGCTATCAGGAAGTCCCTGAAACTAAGCAGACTTACTAGGATCCTCCCTCTCCAAGTGTATATATAAGTGCTAAGAGCTGCTAGGAGACATTATTAGACATACTAAGTATCAGCAAAGCTGACTGGAAGAGGCAGAAACCAGCTTAACTGCCTGGAAGGACACTCTCCAACCTGTCAAGATGCCTGAAAACTGTACAGATTTAGTGAGCTGACACCCATGCTAAAGTGGGCTTTTGTGATGCAGCTGTCATTGCGTGATTTCTGCTCCAATAAGTAACCCACCACGCATATTCCTGTAAGTAACTTGCAACAAACTCAATGGTTCACCAACTTGGATTTGGTGTTATCTGTATTTTGGGTTGTTGTTGGTTCCCTACGTGGCAGGGTAGTTAGTCATTTGCTTCCATCTCCAAAAACAGTGTCAGACACCACTATATTAAGACATTTGAACAAAGAATAGAGTTAATGATAATATGTCAATACTGGTTCCCTAACTATAACAAACATGCCACATATTAATATATATTAGCTACAGGAAATTTGGCATCTGGCAAATCTGAGAACCCTTTGTACATATTCATAATGTTCTTATAAACCTAAAACTATTTTCAAGTGCTTATTTGAAATTATAATTGAATTAATAGAACATACTTATGAATAATTTATGGAATACCATGAACCTTTAATAATGTAGAGAGCTTTTCTCTCATATCCACTAAGTTAGACAAGATTCCAGCTCTCTAGGCAGCTTCATGTGTTCATTGCTTCAGTCAAGCTTCCTGTATTCCCTTTTCATTCTAGACACCAGGAAGGTTAAAAACAAATCTACTCAAAGTTATAAAGAAACATGTAGCTTCTATAAATATTTAGGCATCAACTCAAGTCACTGTATTATTTTCACTTTATTCTGGGCTTTTTATGTTTTAATCACTGTTTTATTGTCTCTTTTGCATTTTGTTTGTTTGTTTTTGTTATGTGCATTGGTCCAGTGACTGATGGCTATACATCCAAGCCCTATTTTTATTTCGTTTACTAAAAGTCATTTCAAATCTCATTAGAGGATCTATACATACAAATGTATGAATGCATATGAATATGTTTTGTCTGATTATGAACAATTTTATTATTCACATTTCTGACTAACCATTTCTCACAATCTGAACAGTTACCCACTCAGTGGCTAGAATGTGGCAAATTACTAACACATTCAATTTCGATTCTTAAATTGCAAAATAGTACTAATACCACCTGCTCTAACAGATGGCTGTTGAGTACCAATAGAGCTAACATTTGTCAATATGTTTCCCATAGATAAAAGGAAGGCTCTTGATAAAGGATACCCATTTACTACTACGACTATTATTATTATTATTATTATTATTGCTGTTTTTATTGTTATTATTAAAGTAGCAGTAACTCTTTTCATTAATACAGCAGAAAGTGTAGAGAGGAATCACAAATCAATCATGGGCCCAGAAGTGATTTTCTCAGTGACTCAGATAAACAAAAAAAGTAAGTAGCTTCTGCATCTAAAACAAAATTGAATTCTTTTCAGGAGGGAGAAGAAGGAAGAAGGAAGAGGGGCCTTCTTATACTGTTGTTGCCAAAAACAAGCTTGTAGCCTTCAGACTAGGTGAAATTCAGTCCTTTGTTAGCCTGCAATAACAAGAACGAAAAACACCCCCTAGGTTTTTTGGCACTGACTTTATCAAAGCCACCCAAAACAAGCACATGAAAGTGCCAAATGAACACCAAATCTAAACCTCTCCTTGACTTGTTGGGTGCCAAGTTCCTGCTCTGTTGCCCAGAGTTCTTTTGGCATTGACACATTCCATTTCAGGCCTCACCTCCCTTGTTCTAGGAGATGGGACAAATGCTTTAGCATTTAATAGAACATGCTTCATACTTATCCACAGTATCTAACTCTCACTCACGACAAGAGAACTCACAGATGAGTAATCGCACTAGGCCTGGAGAAACAATTTATTTACTGTAGACAAATGTGGTAAGACCACTGGGACTTCTGTGCACTGACTGCATCAGGAATTTAATGTAAAGACTCTGCCAGAAAGAGGGAACTAGACAGCCAATTATTTTAAAACTAACAAAACAAGCCAGAACTGGACAGGATCTGAGTCTAGGGAGAGACTGTCTCAACAAATAAAAGTGAAGACCCATCAAGGAAACACTCAACTTCAAATGTAGACATCAAATGTACACACACTTACCATACAAGTAATGCAATGAATGGTGTGCTGCTTGTTATAAAACATAAGCTAGTTGGAAAAATAGTTTCAATAGGACATTCACAAGCCTGCATAGGGATATGGTTCCCACTGACAAATACAGATATTAACAGATTCAAGAAAGACACAAGGCATGCCCAAGATCACTCATCTATGAAGAAGCATATGTGCCAGCATGACCAGAGTATGCATATGCATGTCATTTCACGGAATTCATCTTAGTCAGGGCTAGCCCCTGAAAGCTATGTCAGAACGCAGCAGGAGATAACTGGAGATGAGTGTGTTCAACATCCAGAGTCATTGGGAAGAACCATGAGTAACTCAAAGATCTGGGGGTGGGGGGGAGATAATGGTAGGAGTGTGAGAAGGGAAAAGAAAGAGGGAAAGAGGGAAGAAGAAAGGGAGAGAGATGAAGAGGAGGAGGTGGCAGTGGTTGCAGCAAGCAGTGGCCCCAGATGCTCCTCCATTTTAGTTTCATTTTTCAGCCCTGGAAAAACACAACTTAATAGCAGTGCTTTGATCATTAGATATATATGGCCAAAATAATATAGCATTTTGTTTATTACTGAACAAAAGCAGAAAAAAAAAAGACTACAGAAAGGCTCTCACAGAAATAGCTTCAGATAATGCCAAACCAAAAGAGTAATGCTGAGAATGAGGGCTTCTTTTACAACCTGCTCTCCACAGTGGACTTCAGTGTGAATAGCCGCACTCTCTACGGCAAAATCCAGGCCTCCAGGCTTCTCCAGACTTCTCTCTTAAGCAGGGTGAGAACTACGAATTGCCAAGGTCATCATCATATGCAGATGCCTCCCTCCACTCTGAGGGAACTTTCTCTGGGGCGGCAGGGGGAGGCTGACGTGAAGATGGAAGTAGTTTCGGAACACATCCTTTATTATCTCTTTCTGGCAGCCCCAGGGCCAAAGTCTCAGTCTTACCAATTTACTCCAAGAAAAGGCCCCAATCCTACAAGTGTGTCAGGCATGGGAGGAGTTTTCACTGTTCTCTTTTCCTCCAGAGCTTAAATATGGAAGCAGAGGAGGATCTGTCCTTTTGAAAGTACTGACTTTCAGAAACAATGTCTGACTACGTAATCCATTCGGGAGCATTGATTTCAATTCAAATAGCCTCATCTGTCCTCTCCACCTGCTTCTTGTCCTCAGAGCTTGCCTGTTCCAGATCCTGATTTCCTCCTCAAGTCACCAATCATTCCTGCACATCCCTTTGAAGATGAGGTCAAAATGACCATCACTCTGCCATACTGTGGTTTCACACCTAGCTCTCTCTTCATACTCACATACAGCAGCCACGACCTCACACTCAATAAGTATTCTGTAAAAGTGCTCCCATATGGAACATAGCTTAACATCTATAAGTTCTTTAGAGGTAACCATTGCTCTACCACAGGTACCACAGCATTTGGGACAATTCTAATACATTTCCATAAGAAGTAACTTCAGTTCATAACACATGCACTCAATTAATATCCACCTCCTTGCGAAACATGCTTCCTACCCTAATTTCTGAACCATATCTTTTTCTCTCTTTAACTTGCCATGCAGAAGGCACCTTCAGAAGGAGTTGGAGTATATTCTGAATTTTAACATCTCCTTCAAACATGTCCAATTTTAATGAACAGTCTTCACTGTGTATACTCACGTTTCCAGCAAGATAGGAAACAATGGTACTTGAGCATGTTCAGTAGACGCAGTAGATAGATTCAAGATGTTTCAAGTATGCTAAATCACATGCAGATGTAAAAACAGAATGTCCAGTCAAAGAGAGTTAAGAAAGGAATAGAGAGAGAGACACCCGGGATTAGAAGAACACAAATAAAATCTAACTTGTAATTAACATACCGTGCCGTGACACCTGTTGCTTTCCATGATAAGAAGTCTGGGAGATCAAAGAAATGTCCCGCCTTATCCCAGCAAGTCTCTCTCAAGTTCTGCCAAATTAAATATATATTAGAATCAATTATGAGTTTTTCCCCAACTCTTCTCCTCTTTCAAAAATGTTTCAAATTTTTCAAAACAAAAACAGAGCCAACAATGTTCATGAAAACATCTGTTCAAGGGAGCTTGGGGGAGTGTGGTATAAAAGTAGTATTTGTATAGGAAAGAAAACCTGGCAATTATTGATCCTTCCAAAGTGAACATAATTTTCCTTTCGTCCCCTTTCGCAACCTGGACAGGGTGAAGGCGGACCCTGTGGACTTACAACCCAGCCTCTTGGCAAAGGCGAGAGGATATGCTTCAAACACGGAGTAAGAGGTTAACAGCTATACACTGGAAAGGAACTGCACTGAGCACTCAAGGAATCTAAACGGGCCCTGCCATGTACATTCCCCACATACCCACTGGTACCAAAGGCAACTGAAAAAGCTCCCAGTCTAAGCCAGGACAGTCAAATTAAAAGGATGATGGTTTTAGACATTTATTTTACTCCATATTGCTAAATAGCCAGACCTTTTTTCTTTACTGCTGGGCTTTTCATTCCTTTACTAAATCTGTCTGGATAATTCAGCCCTCACTTACCACTCCGTTTCTTCCCACGACTCATGTCCCCTGAACTTTGCGTTAACCCTACTACCAATGGGGTAAGTTGCAGGATTTCCTACTCAAAGTTATTCTTAGTTCCATACCACTAACGTAATTGTGGAGGAATGTCCTTTATTTCTCCTGCTCTGGAAGCTCTGTGAGGTCAAGGGTTTTTGTCAGCCTTGGTCACCATGATACCTCTCCTCCTGCAGACTGAGTGTACTTTTAGCTGCTGGGTGGACAGTCTCATGGTGGACATTCTCATAGTCCTCTCATGATAAGCACCTGATTAACCCAGCAATAGACATGTGAATTAGTTAGTTAAGTCAGGAACATTTCTTCTCCCAGGACTTTAAAATCAAGGTCAAAATGAAGCCATTCAAGTCTTCCTGTAAATGGAACTGGATATAAAGTGAATTTGGAAACAATGAAGCAGCTACTTTCTGCAATGCACCTAGAAGTGAAGAATTTAAAGGCAACAGAAGACAGAGCAAGAAAGACTACCTGTCACTTGACTTGCTATGTCTCTTTGCTTTTAATGATTCTTTGTTACAAGACACTAAAAAGGAAAAAAAAAATGTATCATAAGCTCAGGGTAATGAGCTAAAGGGAATGATACAGGCTTAAAAAAAAACATATTGTGCCTGTTCAGTGCAATAAAAAATCTACTGACCTACTAGGCAGACTGCTTTAGCCTCCCTGCCCTGTCTCTTCTGTGATGAGTGCCTGTTAGGTTACAATGTCTTCCTCCTGTGTGACTTGCCTTTATTCAGCAATGCAAAAATGGTAGGAGTTGTTACATCAATTTGACAGACACATATCTGGCTTTTATATATTTCTATCCCCAAATTCTGGTTTTTTTTCCTACTTACTGTTCCCTTTCAATTCTGTTTCAGCACACATAACCATGTCCAAGAACCGTCTCAAGTACAGGGTTCTAGTACAATAAAGACATCAAAGGTTCAGACTTAAAAGCCAAAGTATTACAACCATTCTGTTACCATTTTATCTGAAAGCCTCTGTTGAGAAAGAAATGGGTCCTATAGATATCCATACATCTTAACATCAAATAAAGCAGAGCTTACTATTTACAAAATATGCCCAACACCGCTATGAACTTGTATAACCCTGTACACTTAACAAGTCACAATCAGAAAATAGTCGCCTTTGAAATTATGTGAGTCAAACTACCAGCATGCCTTTTGGATAGTCTCAAAAACCCATTTCCATGTGCTCTGTGGTTGTAGCCAATGGTGGTCAGAGAAAAGGCAGCCTTCTTCCTTAGTTCCAAAAACGCAAGACCAGTCACCATGCACCAAAGGCCAGACCACTTACAGATCAACTGCTACTTCTAGTCAAAGCCAAACAACCACCCTGAGCTGAAAAAAACAACTGCCTCTGTTAGGTCTTATGTGGGGGTACTAATGGGCCTACACTTCAACCTCCCGCCTGCAGCCATAACAAGAGCTGCTGCAGACAGATATCCAAACAGAACATCTCTGACAGAGCTGCACGGCTTTTCGTGATATCCTGAGGACAGAAGGAATGAGGAACCCAGGAGCACTTCCTCTTGAGGTCTTACTAGCCTTGTGGGTCAAAGCCAGAGCCCCCAGTCATCTTCTGCATAGAACGAAGAGACAGACCCAGCATGCCAGAAAGCAAAACCAGCATGCCAGAAAGCATCAGGTATTTTTACAAGCAACATTATACAGACTAAACAGGTTGTGTGTATTTATATATTTAGGAACACACACACACACATATGTACCAACACTTAATGAAAAAAAAAGCCATTAATTGGAAAGAAAGCAAGAAAGGATATATGGGGGGTTTGAAGGAGGATGAATAGAAAAGGGGGATTTTGTGATTATATTATAATCTGAAAATATTAAAAGAAATTTTAAAAAGAATGTACATGATTGTGAAAGAGACATGAACACATATTCCCTGCTTTCTCTACAAATGCAAAGTCTGTGGGTTGGCCAACAAAGAGAGGAGGGAAGAGTGTGGGTGACAGGGATGTGTCTGAATGTCTGACAATTGCTTGAGAGACTGGCTGGCTCTGAGGTTCCCATAAAATTCTCCCACACAGCTATGAGATTTACAAGGGTTTTGCCATCAGTTGCCATATTGGCCCATGAAGATGGAGTTTTAAGTAGTTCTGCAGCGAAATTTCTTTGCCCCTTATCCTTCCCAGCCAAAAACTACTGAATTAATTCTCTACTTGTGTCTACTGAACCTATATTAGGACACAATCTTTTACCCTCCACAATGTACAATGTCCCCATACTCTGTCTCCCTTGATTATCTGGGTAATAGAAAACGGAACAGGCAATAAATAATACTCACATCTAAGGATGTAGGAACCAAGGGTTAGACTCCATGGGCTTGTCCCTGAGTCACCCAAAGTGTCTGCTCTAAGGTGAGTGTTCATTTTTTGCATTGTATAGCAGCAGCCACCTGGGGTCCTTGCAGAGCTATGGGTGTAAGGCCCGTGGAAGTGTCCTGAGGAAGTTTCAGCCATTCCTTACATGAAAGGAAAACAACTACAGCTTAACACCCTTCCAAAAACATTTTAGAGATTCCAATTTTAATCTTGGATGACTTACTTAGCTTCTATGGACTTAACCAATCCTTCATTTATAAGCAGTCCATAGGTTACAGAGCATAGACTGCAAGGCCCGCCACACAGGCCAACTTAATACCTTAATCTGGTTCCAAGTAGGAGCCCCAGGTGGTGAAAGAGTTAAATCATTCTGTCCTCCAGATACCAAGAAACTAACAAAAATTAATCTTTTCAGGAAACAAAGATTTGTCAGTGATTTGGGGTGTATGACTTGGCACTGAAGACTCTGCGTTCCAGTAACAGCTTTTTGAGGTAAAGCAATCCATCGGCTGGAAAGCAATCAGGGAGAAGCTCACCCCTATCATTTATTATGTCGTTAAACCGCAGCATTTCTTGGGAGGCTACTACTCAAAGATCACATAGCTTTGGATCTCTGAAGAGGATGGGAACAGTTATGCCCAAAAATCAAGAGCAGAAATCAGGAGAGCCTGAGGCAGAGGAGAGTCATCCTGAATCCACTTCAGTGTCTCTAGAAGCTGTGAGGTTTCTGCTCTTTCTAGATGCTGAGGAAGATTGTAGGGAACAAAACAGTTACAGAAACGGCACCAGGATGCAGGGGCAAAGTGAAAACAAAAATGCTTTTAGTTTATTATTAATTGCAAGGAGAGTCTATCTGGGTTATCTGTGGTGCCCAGTAAATGAAAGAGGTGTGTGCACCAGAGCTCCCAAACTTAACATGCAATAAATAATCCGGCCTGCAAATTACAGTTTTCATACTGTTCATGTTTTCTAGAACTACCCATGAAAAGACAAAACTTTATCCTGGCTCTATACTCAGGGTGTGAAATTTGAGCACAGGCTGACAGCCCAGAGAGGTGAAATATTTTGGGAAGCCTAATCCTCAGAGTCACCCTCAATAGAAAACATGCAGCAGGTCAGAAGTCCAGGTAATACCTTCCTGGGATAAAAGAAACTATTGTGTTTCAGACTCCCATCCACAGACAGGGAGCGAACACTAACAATGCTTCTAGGCAGACGGGCAAATACACTGGGATTTGTGGCAGCACAGCCGCCTTTTTAAAAGCTAAGGTCTCACAATCCATTCCTTTGTTATAACTTCCAACAGCATCTCACGGCCTGGACTCACGCTCAGTCCCGAGCCTAGCTCCTGGGCACCTATCTGGCTCCAGCCACCCATCATGATCGCTAGGATTTCTTTCTGGGATCATCTTCCAGGCTTCTCAGTAACATTTACCCTACCCTTGTTACTTTGTATTTAAACTCAACACATTCTGTTCTTTCATGGTTCCATGCCTCTATTTAGGCTGCTGCCTCTATGTGGATTGTCCACCTCCGCCCCCACGCCCAGCACCCTCCCATCCTGTGCCCCTTCTCTCTTTCTCAATCTTCTAACCTTGATGCAAACTCAGCTCAGATAGAGTCTCTCTTTCCTCGCTGTAACTGATTATGCTGATTACACACGCATATGCTCAAATCCATCTTAAAAATGACAAACTTCTTCTAGAGGGCAAAGGACACATCTAACTCATAAGGGAAAAAAACATGAAAAAAGCTTCCGGAGATGTAAGGAACTTAAAGCTAGACACTGGAGCTGGCAGAAGATAGGTGCAAATGAAAGGCAATTAAAAATATGACGTATGACAATAATGTAATGAGTCTGACACCAAAGTCTGGTGAGTCAGCCTCCTAACTTTATCACAGCATTTTGTGTGTGGTCATATATCTGTCTCTAATGAGTAATCACAGACAAGGTTCAGAAGAGAGACGGGGCTTTGGGCCTGGGGTGGCTAACACACGGCCCACAGGAAAAAGACTTTACTTGGAGCTTAAAATCAAATAGACTACAGATCTATGCTCTGCTGAAGAAAACACCCAAGCAACAAAGAACTGAGTTTATAGAGCAGATAATCCCAACTAGAAAAAGGTTTGTCCTATCACAGATTTGTAAAATGAAAGAATTCTACTGTACAATTGATTTTTACATGCTGTATTTATATGCATCCTCTGCTTCCTCACCTACCCTAGAGGCACTGTACAGAAAGGCAAACTCCTAACCACCCTACAGTCGACTTTCTAAGCATAGGAGTATTACCATCTACCCGGTAACTGACAGTTTCATCCGTGCTTATTTGGCCCAGGAATAAGGAACCACTGTGTATTCTCAGAGAGAAGGCTGTGGTGTAGGGGCTAAGAAATAGGGCCTCTGGCAACCCTGAGTTTGACTGTTGTTCTTACAGCCTGCCAGCTGTGCTCCTTTAGAAAAGTCGATTTCTAAGACCATTTCTTCAAATTCCATACTACCATCATCTACCTCAAGGGATAGTGTGCAAATTATATAAATCAACAAGAATTTCTCAGTGCTGTTATAGACCTTTATAGTCTTCAAGGTACTTGATATTCATGATTTCATATAATCTGTATAATTCTATAAGCCAGGGAAGCAAGAAATGTAACCTTCACTTCCCAGATTACGAAGCTAATGCTCCAAAAGGGATGACAATCCCTTGACAGCTGAGTAGGAAGTCTGATTTGGCATCTTTAACACCATCCTCTGCTAACTCAGTCTTGCCCTTCCCCACAAGTTTTGTTTTGTTTTTGTTTTTTTCTTTTCTTTAGTGGAGAAATGCCAAGACAGGAGAGAGGCCTATAACCTAGATGACAAAACTATGGGTGGTGTTCTTAGGATGGAAGAGCAAGGAAGCCCTGACTATGAAGAGGCTTTGGAAACAAAGTCTTGGAATAGACAAGAAAGGAGAAGGTGTGGACACATGAGAAATGAGAGATAGACCCAGTATTTCCAGCTGGACTCTCATGCCAATCTCCTCATTGCTTTCCTGTCTCCTTCATGAGCTTCTTTCTTTAGTGGATCTTAAAACATGGATGGTCCAAAGGGTGTTCACCACAGCCACGTAACTGTTTACATACTCACGGGGACATCTCAATTCCTTCACTCCAAGAAACTTCAAAGTAAGATACACTGAATCAGACTCCAACTCCAACTCTCCTCGAAATTGTTTCCTGATGTCACAGCCACCTCCCAACATTTCAGTACAGAAAACCGGTTATCTTCCCCCAAACATCTTCCACCTCCTTGGTTTTATGTCTCTTAGCCAAAGAATCTATTTTGTTTCTGCTTATCTATCAATCTTTATGTTCTGTCCTCTTTTCTATTTAAACTCTCAGCTAATTCATGAACAGGTTTCTGTCTTTGCATCTGGGTGTCAGTCAAAGGTTTTTAGAGAAACAAAACCAACTCTGTGCATATACAGGCGTGTGCACATACAGATGTGTCCAGATGCACTCACCACTGAGGAATCACTGCTGGGGTTAAACACTCCGTGAAACTGCACTTTAGCTGAGCAGGTCAATACTGCATGTGCCTATTATTCTAATTTCATTTCTGTTTCTACGATAAAATATCCAGAAACACTTCACAGAGGGAATGGGTTTATTTCGCCTATGATCCCAGATTATAGTCCATCATTTTAGGGAGGACAAGGCTGAAACGAAAGTACTCATCACATCACTTCCATAATGACGTCAAAGAAAGCAAGCCTATCCTTCCCTGCTTGCTTCCTTGCTACTTATGCTCAGCTAGCTTTCTTCACTTATACAGTCAGGACCCAGCCCATGAAACGGTAGCACCCACATTCAAAGGTAGGGAATTCCAACATAATTAACAATCAAGACAACCCCTCAGAGACATAATCATAGCAAAACCCACACAATTCTCATGGAAACCTCCCCAGGTGATTCTTGGTTGTGTCAAGTTGGAAATGAAAGCTAAACATACCGATAGTCCCTGTTCTTCCCATGAGTTGTTCACTGTCTGTCCTTCTCATTACATTGAATCTCCTTAAAGATAGAATGGTGGTTTTATTACAGTCGATGCCTAGGACCTAGCATTATCTATGATGCATAGATATAAGTAATGCTACATGAATGGAAGACTAAGAATGAATGAGTATAGATGTACTAACTATATTACATTTCGTGGAAATGAAAATAAGGAATGAATGGATACATGAATGAATAAGTACTGTCCTAGTTTCTTTCCTTTTTTTTTTTTTTTTTTTTTTTTTTTTTTTTTTTTTTTTTTTTTTTTCTTTTTTTTTTTTTTTTTTTTTTTTTTTTTTTTTTTTTTTTTTTTTTT
>NW_026594418.1:694832-700721 GCF_907164565.1 Psammomys obesus
TTTTTTTTTTTTTTTTTTTTTTTTTTTTTTTTTTTTTTTTTTTTTTTGTTCCATTCAAGTTAATGGATTTTCTCATTCTGTTTCGGAAGCAGAAACATATTCTAGCCAAGCCCAACTGCCAGGAAGATAAATTTCCCTTCTCCGGGTGAGTAGGTCTTCTGGAGAAGTTTCATTTTAATTGGAAAATGGATTCATTCACTTCCTGGCATGGGTTCTTGGGTCAGTGCAGCAATGCTACATGGCTGCCAAGCACCAACTGATAGAGGGCGACTGCAGTGGGGAAAGCTGCATCAGACTGGAGGACCTGAGGATAGCTGAGGACAAACCGGAATTAGTTCTCATCAAGCTCAGACACCCTTTTCCCCAAAGATCCTTCCACTCAAACTTTATTCCTCTCCAGCCTTTAAAGGGTGGATGTTCTTAAGCATTCTGCGAGGGCTTCCTTGGTATTATATACCTGTCCACTTATGCAAGAGTTAGGGTGTTCCACCATCATTTCCCGCTAGGCATACAGAAAGTCCACAACTGATAACTTACTTCATTGCTCAAACAAAGGCAGTGGATGGCAATGTCATAACATCTCCCCCAATGATGGCTCCACAGCTATCCTACCACACAGAAAATATCTCTTCTAGGAATATATCTTGTATGGTTTTTCAAAGGTCTTTGAAGAAGGCAGTAAACTCTCCAAGGGCTTTGTGGCTAAGGTGAAACATTCCTAGCTTACATTTCCCCCCAGAACTTCTAGCATGTTGCTGGGCATCAGCCAACGCTGTCAGAATCAAGTTAATTGGTAGTATAGTGTTGGGAGAAAATACTAATACTAACTCTAAAGATACAGGTGAATAAATTATACTCTCTTCCTAAAAATGAGCTAAGAGTCTAGCAAGGGAGACAGGGGCCCTCATGTAACTTGAGAACAGCGAGGATTTGGGAGGAGATGGTTATTGATTCAGTATGTCCCAGAATGAGCAAAAAAATATCATGTACAGCCTCACTGAATGAGCCCAGATTACAATATTATGACTTAAACATTGCTCTGAATGAAGACCATGAGACCCATATGCATTAGGTGGCTGACAGAAATAGCAGACCTATTAATAGCAGAATCAAGGTTGATTAAGGAGAGCCAGACTCTAAAGACAGGAAAATGTGGTGGAATTAGCATTCGAAATAATTGATCATTTCAGAAGTGCTCCCTGGATACTAAGCGTTGTTCGGGGCGGTTTACATACTTGCTTACATGGTCTCTCAGCAGCCCTTTACACATACTGTTAAGATGTTCACTAATCATTACAAGACATAAAAATTTAAACAAAGAGTAACTGTGTAGGTTTGTCAAAGCCAGGGAGCTATGAAGGGACAGTAGAGCAAGGTACGCACCCTTGCTGACTGTTTCTGTAGACTAAGCCAGTGCTGGGAGGTACAACTGAAGAGGAAGCTTAGAGATGGCTACAATATTTTAAATAATTTAAAATTTCTCCTTTATTTTTATTTTATGTATTTTGTACATCTGTGCACCATGTGTGGGAAGGGCCTACAGAGGCCAGAAAATGGAAGATCCCCTGGGGCTACAGCTACAGATGGTTGTGAGCTGCAATATAGGTGCTGGAAATTGAACCCGGGTCCACTGGAAGAGCAGCAAATGCTCTAAAGTAATGAGCCATCTCTCCACTCCCTAATCACAAAATCTTGCTCACAACACTAAAGTTTGCTAGAAAGAACAAAGACTCTCATGTGAAATGTTCCAGATGTCTGTTTAAGTTCTAAAATACATGGTTTCTAAAGCATAGGATCTGTTTGGCCATAAAGGAAAGACATTGCCATGAGTAGGAGAGGAAAGGAAACAAATATAAGGTAATGTCTAATCTCTATATGAAGGGGAAATAAAAAGTGAGAAAGGAGAGATGGAGAGATATACAGACCATGTCAGGGGCCTGGATAACACGGATAAGGGCTCATCATAAATAAGGAGAAGGGCATCCATAAATAAGGAGAAGAAGCTATGAGAGGGTCAGTCAGAAGGACTTTTCCTAAAATCAGTAAGAAGTCAGAAAAGGATGGGAGCCACCATCCATCCCTGAGGAAAGGGTGACTGAGCATGCAGCTTTAGGACAGGTGGAACAGCAAGAAACTGGTGGGGATACCAGAAGTTAAGAGTCCAGAGGAAGGAGGACGAGTTCCCACATACATTTCTGACAAGAGGACAAAAAGCAGAGAAGAAGGTAAAACAGGTAAAAACAGAAGATCTAAAGAGAAAACAAACAAAGGATATTAAGGAGAGAAGGAGACAAGTTCACATTCCCACCAGCAGTGGAGGAGGGATCCCCTTTCTCCACAAGCTCTCCAGCATGAGAGGTTATGACTCTCTCAGCATGAGAATAACTCAATTCTCACTTGAGTTATTCATCTTAGCCATTCTGATGGGTGTAAGGTGAAATCTTAGGGTCGTTTTGATTTGCATTTCCCTTATGACTAAGGACGTGGAACATTTCTTTAAGTGTTTCTCTGCCATTCGATATTCCTCTATTGAGAATTTTCCATTTAGCTCTGTACTCCATTTTTTAATTGGGTTACTTGATTTATTGCTGTTTAACTTCTGAGTTCTTTATATATACTGGATATTAGTCCTCTGTCAGATATAGGGTTAGTGAAGATCCTTTCCCAATGTGTAGGCAGTCGTTTTGTTCTGACGACAGAGTCCTTTGCTTTACATAAACTTTTCAGTTTCATGAGGTCCTATTTATTGATTGTTGCTCTTAGAGCCTATGCTGTTAATGTTCTGTTCAGGAAGTTGTCTCCTGTGCCAATGAGTTCAAGGCTCTTCCCCACTTTTTCTTCTAAGTGGTTTAGTGTGTCTGGTTTTATATTAAGGTCTTTGATCCACTTGGACTTTAGTTTTGTGCAAGGTACAACCACTCTGGAAAACAATCTGGCGCTTCCTCGGGCAACTAGGAATAGCACTTCCTCAAGATCCAGCTATACCACTCCAAGGCATATACCCAAAAGATGCTCAAGGACACAATAAGGACATTTGCTTAACTATGTTTTTAGCAGCCTTATTTGTAATAGCCAGAAGCTGGAAACAGCCCAGATGCTCCTCAGTGGAGGAATGAATACAGAAATTGTGGTATATCTACACAATGGACTATTACTCAGCAATAAAAAACAAGGAAATCATGAAATTTGCAGGTAAATGGTGGGATCTGGAAAAGATCATCCTGAGTGCACTATCCCAGAGGCAGAAATACACACATGGTATATATTCACTCATATAGACCTATAATATAGGATAAGCCTACTAAAATCTGTACACCTAAAGAAACTAATCAAGAGGGAGGACTCTTGCTAAAATGCTCAATTCCTATCCAGAAAGCCAAAGAGGATGGACACCAGAAAAAGGAGAAAAGAGGGAACAAGTCAGGAGTCTGACACAGAGGACCTCTGAAAGGCTCTGCCCTGCAGACTATCAATGCAGATGCTGAGACTTATGGGCAACCTTTGGGCAGAATGCAGGGAATCTTAGGAAAGAAGAGGGAAACAGTAAGATCTGGAGAGGACAGGAACTCCACAAGGAGAGCAACAGAACCAAAAAACAGGGGTCTTTCCTGAGACTGATACTCCAACCAAGGACTATGAATGGAGATAACCTAAGACCCCTGCACAGATGTAGCCCATGGCAGTTCAGTATCCAAGTGGGTTCCACTGTAATAGGAACAGGGACTGTCTCTGAAATGAACTGATTGGCCTGCTCTTTAATTACCTCCCCCTGAGAGGGAAGCAACATTACCAGGCCACAGAAGAAGACAATGCAGCCACTCCTGATGAGACCTAATTGACTAGGATCAGAAGGAAGGAAAAGAAGTCCTCCCCTATCAGTGGACTTGGGGAGGGGCATGCATGCAGAGGGTGGAGGAAGGGAGGGATTGGGATGGGAGGAGGGAGGGAACCACAGGGGGGGGGGATACAAAGTGAATAAGTGTAATTAATAAAGAAAAAACAAAAAAAAGAAGAAGGAGACGAAATAGGGACAAAAGCAAATGCACAAAAAGACACAGGGAGGATTGGATTCAGGGAAAGAACAGGCTGAAATATGAACAGAATGGCAAGGAAAAAATAAGTGAAAAACAATGACAGAGACGGGCATGGGGACTGGCTCTGACATGGACTCTGTTGCCTGTTTTCTGATCACTCCTCCCTGGAGCGGCTTAATGAGCTGGGATGGGGGGGGGGAGAAGAGGGAAAGAAGGAGGAAGGGTGAGACCAGAAGGAGGGGAGGAGGAGGCTATGATAGAGATATGAAGCGAATTAATTAATTAATTAATTTTAAAAGAAGAAGAACAATAATAGCAGAATGTATGGGGAACAGTGGGAACACAACAATGTCCTCAATGAGACAAAACATGGGGAGTGAAGGGCAGGAGCCCGAGCCCGCCTTGCGCTCAGTCTGCACACGGTCTTTCCTTTGGATGGATGAAGTCATGTCTGATGTCACTGTCTCTGAGTCAAACCCCACTCAGAAGGAAAGGTGGAAAAGTCTATATCTTGTATTCACTTCTACCCCCACGAATGAGAGGGGCTAACTCACGGCTCTTTTTCTTGGGGGTACCCTCTAGCCTACTCTCAACATGTGTGGAATAGGGAGAATATCCTGCCTGCTCAGAAAGGAAGCTGCAGCCATGAGAGTGCTAAAGCTCCTCACAGGATTTCTTAGGCTGACGTCCATGTAGTGAGAGAACTGAAGTGGGTGGCAAACAGCTCTTCTCTCACTGTGGCTAATGGGCAAATGGACTCCACCCCATGATGTTGCAAAAGGAAATTCAAACATAAAGAGACCTCTAACGACCTTGACCAACTCAGGGCTTATTCACCTGACAAATCTCATTTCTTCAGATACCACCGAAGCCAAATTTCTTCAAATCCCACTAACCCTAGTACTTATGACCTGACTCCAACTCGTCCCCTAGGTAACGTCCCTGTTCCTGAGCCCTTTGGACTGTGAGCTGTGTACGACTTGAGTACAGCTTGAAACAGAACCCCAGCTCTACCGCTCAGTGACTGCGAGCCTCTGTCTCACCTATTTAAATAGGCTCATGCTCAAATGGGAACTGACATGCTCATGTTCAAATGTATGAGAGTTATTTTGGCAACAGCCTACCAGAAGTTTGCTAATAGGTTTTTCTTCATCTTGCTTCCAGGTCTGAAAGAAAAAAAAAAAAAAGACAGTAACCTCTGTTTCAAAGAGGTCAGAGTCTTTTTACAGTAGCTCATTTGGGATCCCCACTACCCCTAGTACTGACTATTGAGCATGCAGATTACTTCTGCTGTAGTTTATGTAAGTGCCCCACAAAAGCCCATAGAACTAAAGGCAACAGCATGGTGACCAGGCTGTGATTCTGTTGTGTAGTGTTGAGACTTTGGGAGGTGGCTCCTCATAAAAGAAGGCAAGGGCATAGGGGCTAGCTTCTGAGGAGGATATAAACCCATGACTCTATTTTTAACTATGTATAGATGATGAAACGGGGTGCATCAGTGAGCAGGCGACTGTAGAAGCTGGAAGCACTGGGTTGCCCCTGAAGCCAGAATGACGGGCCGTTGTGAGATCTCTGACATGTGTGCCAGGAACTGAATTCAGAATAGTACACACTCTCAGCCACTGGGCCATCTCTCCAGCTACTCCTTGGCCTCTTGACTGCCATGAGGTGAGTACTTTTTTCTGCCGTATTCCCTATATGACATGCTTCCAAGTCACAGGCCCCCAAAGCAATGGCCACTTGACCGTGGGTTGAAACTTCCAAAAGCATGAGCCAAAATAAAATATATACATCATACAGAGAAAGTGTGTGTGTGTGTGTGTGTGTGTGTGTGTGTGTGTGTGTGTGTGTGTGT
>NW_026594418.1:700731-778392 GCF_907164565.1 Psammomys obesus
TGTGTGTGTGTGTGTGTGTGTGTGTGTGTGTGTGTGTGTGTGTGTGTCTCACTATGCAGCTCTGGTTACCCTGGAATTTGCTTTTGAAGACCAGGATGATCTCAAACTCACAGAGATCCTTCTGCCTCTGCCTCCCTCTGCTCCTTTTGTCCCCTCTGCTGTGATTAAAGGTGTGAGCCACCATGCCTGGCTGCATCAGGAATTTTCATAGGAACGGGAAGCTGACTAGTACATTTTTATTATTAATTCATGAAAAGAGTGTTTTTTTCAATGGTTTTAGTTTAGAGAATAGCTTTTGTAATGAGGGTTTATTATAAAAACAAAAGTTTCATTCAAGCATATACTAATATCATCTAAAATAAGGCAATACCCAGTGACTGCTTTTCTGTCATGTGGCCTACAGAACTTTTTAGAATATTTATATGTGAATATCCCGTACTAATGAATTTCTATGATTTAAACCTAACCAAAATTAAAGCATTATTGTAGTAACTTTTATTATATAGTGTTAGCAAGTTCATAAATTACTAAATCTAATAAAAATTACATGGATGCATCCTCTCCTAAAAGTTATCTGTAAAGACTAAGCATAATTTTTGTCAAGGGCTTTCCCGGTGAACAATGTGAACCCATCTCCCTTCACTGTTAGATTACTTAAATGAATCCAGAAACAAGCATGCCAAAAATGCATCCCAACACTTTTCTTCCAACAATTGACTGTTTTGTTATCATCATTACTGTCACAAGCAATCAAGAATCTGCTATATCCCCTCTGATACACAATATGCCAAGGATCCATTTCATTAATAGGAACCTCAGGGCCACAGATACATGAGCTGCCTAGATTACGCAGACATTGGGAAGACAGACTGGAAACAAATCCTGGCCATGAACACCAGGCCCCTCCTCCTCTAACCATCATCCAGCTGCTGCTTCCCAGAGCAGGGAGGTGCTTGACAAATACTTACACAGTGATTCACTTTCTTTCTCTCAGGTCTCTGGGTATGTCTCTGACCCCCAGACAAGGCCAGATTATATGGCTGCACAACAAGACAACTGCAAGATGTATCTGTCTGATGGTCTCTGATTCCTCCCACATATCTCTGGAGTTCACAAAATGCCAACACTGAAGAACTCCAAAGGTCATATGCACCAGCTCTTCCCAAATGCCGAAATCATGGTGCTAGTCCATGAACAAAACTTTTCCCTAATCAGTAGCCAAGTCAAAATTTAAAAAAATAATAAAAAAACATGGTTATTTAGTAATAAAATTATAAACATCTATGAATCCTATAAATAACTATTTGGTAAAAATTGAGACTGTATCTCCTAATTTCTTTGCTTTAACTTAGGTAAGTTTCAGTACACTTTAATGTATCGTTACTAGGGAAAGCTCTATCCATCACAGAGTTTAGATCCCTTAGCAATGTCATAATAAGCAACAAGCCAGATAGTACAGCAGAGCCCTGACTTGGGAGCTCGTAATGACCTTGGAGCTCGTAATGACCTTTTGAGTCAGAAGACATGAACCACTGAGACTACAAATCCCAGAAGCCACATGGAAACGGCTCTCTTGGAGGCTGTGGATAGGGGCTCCACAGTGTTTCCCACTGAGATCAGACTTCCCTTCACAGTCTGCGCCCAGGCATTGCCTCTCCATAGGCTGCAAGATACATTCGATGTTATACGAGTCCCTGAGTTCAACCAGCAAAATAGCCACAGCTCACTGTCCAGAGACAAGCAGTGAGATCATAGCTGAAGAATTCTTTCAGGGCCCTGGAACTGAGAAGGGGTGAAGGATTAATTGAGCTAGTCGCTCATTCCTTTTATTTACACATATCTGGGAAGAGCGTAAAGGAGAAGCAGCAGGATGTCTAAGAGGTTCCTACATTGTCCTGGGGTGCAGAAAAAGAGTTTCTGGGCTAGAATTTATAGAGCAGAAGGAAATGTAAGACCTTACTCTCAAGTATGATTCTCTAAATGTAACTCTAAATTTGTATCTAAAACTTGAAACTTTACTAGCTTTTTGTTTTATATTTCATATTTACTTTAAAATTTCAGGTTAGACAGAAGTGTTACATAGGATCCAAAATGTTCAAATAATGAGAACTGGCTCTGTAAACATCTCATTTATAGAATACACAGAAGTACCTTAACTGATTAAGGCAAGAGACAAACTGACCTTTATGACTCTTGTTTAAATTCAAATTTTACATTTAGAAGCCCAGGCTAGGAAGAGAGTGAGGCTTAGCATGAGCAAGGTCATAGGTCAAATTTCTTGCATAGAGGATAGGGGAGGCTTGAAAAATATTAATAGAAAATGCAAACCTGCATTCCAGCATTAGCAAAGTAGCATGTCACAACTCATTTCTTATCTAATTCTTCCCATCCTTAGCTTCTTCATCTTCAGAGACAGAATTACCATTTCCCTCCCTGGATATTCCCTGGGACTACATGAGGACACACAGTACATGGTGAATGAAGCCACATGCAGGCATTGCTCTTGTCTGTAGTCAAACAGTATCAACCTCTTAAGCAGAATTTATTCAGTATCTTATAAAGCTGTTCAGTTCATAGGTGTGATGTCTGAGCCAACTCAGAAAGAGCAAGTGTGAATGGAGTAAGAGTGAATGGATACACACAGGTACAGATACATCATAAGAAAGCAGTATAACAGTAGGATCTGAGTGCTCATTGAAAATGTGTCCACTTTGCTCTCATGTGTAAAATTTCTACTAAAATAAAATCTCAGGGAAAATGGCTTTTACAGCTTCTTGACCCTGATCCTAGAAGTGGGAGCTCCCTGAGGTGCAGCACAGCCTAGCTTTCTCCTGTCATCTCCATTAGGCATAGTGCTATGTATGGGATGGGTAATGAGCAAAGTTCTAAATCACTGAATGAATGAATGAATGAATGAATGAATGAATATATCCTTGCATGGCAGAATTATGAAGGTGAGAGGTGGGAACAGTAAAACCAACCAACCAAAAAAAAAAAAAAAAAAGGCCACATGGCTTCAAGTGTCAAGCCATCTTTCTCTTGACTCTAGAGGCAATGGACATGCATGTGCAGCCGTTAGGAAACCAGACAGCAAGCTAGCTGGGAATGTGATGTGAGTACTATAGTCACCAGTCTAGTGTCTGCCTAGTCAAGAGACATGGATTCTTTCAGCAAACATTTGCTGTATTTCCAGTGCTTAGCACTGGCTCAACTCTGGGCACTAGGTAGTTAAAACAGGAATGGAAAGATCTGACGCTCCTTCTACGGAACTAAGAATCCAACAAACCAAATGAGGAAGAAATACAGCGTTACAGAAAAACAAAACGGAGTCCAAAAGAACTTCCTTGAGACCATGTTCCTCAAACCTGTTGGCAAGTTACTTCATTTGTTTTTTGCTTGTTTGTTCAGGCTTTTTATATTTCTCTTCAAAGTATGAGAAATTAGAATATTTAACCTTACAAGGCCACATCCTAGAGCAAATACAAGAAGAAATAAGATACATAAATATATAAAAGAAACATAAGTCAGACTCTCTACCATAAACTATAAAGGAAAATGAAAACAGTAAGAGATGGCATCTTCAATGTTGCTAGGTGACCGTATGGGCACTTTTTTTCTATTGTATATTTTTCTGGCATTCTGTCGGACTACAAAACTAAGACAGTTCTGTCTTAGTTTTATTTAGTTCTGTCATCAAATATGCAAATCTGGGAAGGAGCTTAGGGTGCAGGTTTCTGTCTTCCACACTGTAAGTTTCTCCAATGCCAGTTTACTGCAAACAACCCTACAGAAAATCCACAACGGACATCTCTAATGGATACTACCAGATACAAATTTCAAATGCTGGAGCTGGTCCTGGTGCACAGAGCTGTGGCACAAGCATCCTACAGAAAAATCTTTAGATTAGCAGATGTGTTTTAGTTTCTCCTGGAGAAAAATGGAAAAAAAAATTAGACAGGGGGTATCATTCATTGCCAAGGTGCAGGGACATAGCAGAGCGAACCCTAACCTCCCCAAAACTTGTATTCACTTCGCTTGGAAGGTAAGCTGGTTAACAGGTCTGCAGCGAAGGGCTGGGCCCAGATAGGAAGAACCTACAATCCTAGGATTTTCATTTCCCATAATGGCAAAGAGAAAATAAACTTAGATTGAGCATGGAGCAGGGCTGCACTTTAGAATGGATATGCCCAGCAATCAAAAATGGCATAATTCATAATTTAGTGCACTCATCCATACTTCATGTATATAAGTACAGATTATGACCTTGAGCTACTCAGCAGAGCTCTAGGTGCCAGGCAGCACATGGATAAATCAGATGCAGTGTGATAGTTACCATTGTACGGATAACACAGAGGGCGCTGCACAGGAAGTGAGTCGGGCACTAGTCAACATTAGATGGAGAAGGTCAGGGATGGCTCCCATGAGAAGGTGAATCTGAGTCTTAGGCAATCGGTAGGCATTCAAATATAGGGAGGGGAATTACAGGATTTCCAGGAAGAAAGGGTGGGGGGGACTAAGCAAAGACACAGAGGTGTGACAGAATCTGGCATGGAATCACAGCCAATGACCGAGGAATGCTCCATCTGTAAAATCTTTCCATTGCGCTCAGCATTTGTCATAGGAAAAGCAAGGATGGAGTCCTTATACATGCTCCCACAGCCGGGATCTCAAATGCAAAAGCCTGGAGGGGAGGGTTGGAAAAGGAAATGGTTGAGCAGTCTGGGTGGGACTTCTGTGAGAAGAGGGATGCCAGGTCTCTAACAAGACAGGCCCTTCTCAGATCGGCCATCCTCTGGCATGGTCATGTGAGCCTGGAACTGTCAGCTTCCTTCTCTTCCAGATTTGCAGAAATCTATGTTTTCATGAGAAACTGCTTAGTTTGTAACTACTGGACATACTCAAAATTGTTTTTCCAAAGTATATGATGAGTCAAACAAAACCTGTCTTGGGGCTTGATTTAGTCTGTGGACTGCCTCTGTAAGCAAGAGGGAACAAATGAGTGACTTTAAGAGCAAGCAGTAAGGGATGGTAGTTAGAGCCTAAGAATGGTGGGCAGGCTGAGCCTGGTGAGAACCTGCCAAGAGTTCATGCCTTTCAGGGATGTCATGGAAGCCTGTGAACCTTGAACCTTAGTTCCCTTGACTGTACAATGAGATGATGAGACTGTGTTACAGAGGAGTGTACATGAAATTCCTAAGTGATATTTAGGAAAATGGGTCCAAGAAGAAAAACATTCCCCTGAGGATAACAAAGTGTTATCAGCCAGAAAGTCTGGCAGTGGTTACAAGGCTATTTTTTCATGGGGAATTACCAAGAAGCAAAGAATGAAACTGCTATTACCATAACCTAGGAATGCAGCCAAGGGCAGTGTCCCACTAGTGATGTTTTCTTTCTCTACAACTAGTCCACTTTTTGTATGAATACTTCCTCCGAAGATAGGTATTTGGGAGACTGCAAAGTCAATATTTTAATGCTTTTCTCTTTAATAATACAGTGTATACTTTGTCGTTATACAAATATTTACTGTCTACCAAGTATAGCATTGTGACAGAATGATTTTTTAAGTCATAAAACAGATTGTGTCACACTCAGGCTTAAAACCTATCAACCATCCCACTGCTCTTAGACTAAAGTCAAAACTTCAGCCCAGGGCTCCAAAGCTATGCACACTCTGGCCTATGCCTGCTGAGCACACCACAGCCTGCTCCATGCTGAACTCAGACAGCCCACCATGCTAACCTAGGCGATGTCATGAGGTGAGTTCCTTCCTGCAAGGAATCATTGCTCCCTACTAAGACTCTCATCTGTGTGGTCCAGTGCAACCACCTGAAAGAGCCCAGGCTAGCCATGCCAAATCCTCCACAGCATCCTCAAGAAAACAAAACCGTGTGTGTGTGTGTGTGTGTGTGTGTGTGTGTGTGTGTGCGCGCGCGCGCCTCCTTGTCGATTTTCTGTCTCTCTAAAATAGATCCCAGAAGCTGTCTAGGTCCTTCACCTCTCTTTTTACCTGGGGATCCCCTAATCTCAGCACAGTTCCTATCACCTAGAGACCCTCGAAATAAAAGTATAAGCCCACCACCAGCTGCTAACAACTGTAGAGCCTCTGAAGTCTGCCACCAACAGTCTTTCCCTGACCTAGTTCATGGATAGCCTGACAGGAAAACAGCTGAAGAAACAGAGAAAAAAAAAGACAGTGAGGCCATATTCTGAATGGGAAATGTCAAAGTTCTGACCCAGCGTGGTCACTTACTAGCTAAGAAGCTTGGTGCAAACTTCAAGTCTCTGTACGTACTTCCTGATACATAAAGGACAATATTACCTTGTAGGCTGATTGTCAGGATAAGATGGATTAGCAGTAGTAAAACTGCTTGGAAGTGTAAATACATAGTATATAGCTAAAATTATATACTTACAAGGCACTATTTGCAATTACTTCCTGGTTCTGTTCTCTCAGCTTGGTTGACCTATATTTCTCTTCTGATCAGACTAATTTCCTGGCAGCATAGTCTGCTTTTGGATGTCTACACAGGTTGGTGCAGGTGCCTTTAGAATATGGGCGGAGGAAAGAACCATGGCAAAGCTGTCAGTGTAGGCTTCCTTACTGGTCAGGGAACATAAACTGTTTAACTCTGACAAGCTTTACTTTCCTAATCTGTAAAATGAGGTAAATGAAACGTACCCCCACAAGAGTGCTTTGGCAATAATCAAATAATCTTTGTGCAATAAAATACTAGTAGTTCAGGGGCTGGAGTTACTAGGGACGTTTAGGGCAAACAGGGAGAAGATTCTCACTGCCTGCCTGTCCTGGGCTAATGCTTGGCTGTCTTTGAGCAGTTATCACACACAGCAGATAATCATACCATCCCTGGACCTCTCCCTGCTTCCTGATTGTCTCTTGACAGTCTCATGTGCTTTGCTTTTAACTAAGCAGGAAACAAAACTGTCATAAAGCATTCACTACTCACAAAGGCCAGCCCAGGAAGGAAGACATTCTAGTGTTTAGAATTCACTCATCCGTAGATAACATAAAGCTGAAATGCCCACCTCCATCAAGGAGAAAAACTTAAAAACACCATAGCAGAAAAATCAAACTATTTTTTTTATTTTTTAATTTATTACAATTTATTCACCTTGTATCCCAGCTGTAGCCCCCTCCCTCGTCCCCTCCCAATCCTACCCTCTTTCTTCTCCTCCCATGCCCCTTCCCCAGTCCACTGTTAGGGAAGGTCCTCCTCCCCTTCCATCTGACCCTAGTCTATCAGGTCTCATCAGGATTGGCTGCATTGTCTTCCTCTGTGGCCTAGTAAGGCTGCTACCCCCTCAGGGGGAGATGATCAAAGAGGCAGCCACTGAGTTCATGTCAGAGACAGCCCCTGTTCCCATTACTAGAGAACCCACTTGGTGACTGAGCTGCCATGGGTGACATCTGTGCAGGTGTTCTAGGTTATCTCCATGCATGGTCCTTGGTTGGAGTATGAGTCTCAGAAAAGACCCCTGTGCCCAGATTTTTTGGCTCTGTTGCTCTCCTCGTGGAGCTCCAATCTCCTCCAGGTCTTTCTATCTCACCCTTCCTTCGTAAGATTCCCTGCACTCTGCCCAAACTATTTTTTAAACATCTACTTTCCAAACCACTTTCCAAATATCCCACTAAATTAAAACAATTTTCCAAGGCCATTATAACAGTCCAGTGCTCTGTGTTTTCAAGAAGTTCGTTTAGCTTTTCTGGGGTCCTACAAGTGGTTAGAGGTAGGAAAAAGATTTAAACACAATGTGTCTCACTTCAATCCTAGACACCTTTTTGCTGTAAGTATTGTAGAACTATGCTGAGTCTCTCAAACTTTTACAACATCTGTATCGGCTCTAGCACCTGGACAGGAGTGGAAAGAAGTAGGCCTGCGTGTGAAATTTTAAGCTACCCTAAGAAAGACAATAGTGTCTATGATTGTGACATTAAGAGAGGGAGGAAAAAAAAAGATGGTATTTGAAAAAAATTAACAAGTTTCATGATCAGAATAAACTGTAAGATAAAGGGTTTATTAGATCATCAAGAAAGATCGAACAATCAAACAAGGAAAATCACCAATAAGAGCTGACAAGCCTCTTATCAGACAGAAAGGACCAGGTGTTTCTCAAAGGGTCAAGACTCCTTTAGGGATTGAATGACCCTTTCACAGGGGTCACCCAAGAACATCAGAAAACACAAACATTCACATTGTGATTCATAACAATAGCAAAATTACAGTTACAAAGTAGCAACAAAAATAATTTTGTGGTGAGGGGTCACCACAATATGAAGAACTGTACTAAAAGGGTTGCAGCATTGGAAAGGTTGAGAACCACTGCACTAGAATTACAAAGTAAGATCTGTTTGATGCCCAGTATGAGGTTTGTTTTTTTTTCCATCAGTTTCTACTGTGATACACTCAACTGTTACATTATCACTCTACACCCCAACACCCTAGATCCTCACAGGACTCTACCTGGGTCAGGAAAGGTGTGTCAGAACAACTAGGTCTAGTTAGGTCCCAAGTTGGGACCTGAACTCATTTCTCAGTGTATCCTGAGGCAAAAAGAAGCACAGGACATGGATAGTGGGGGTAGGGGGGAGCTGAATAATTTGTTTTTTTCTTTGGGGACAATGGCAGGAAAAGGAAGTGACTGAAAAGTCAGACTGCCATCTCTCCAGGTGTCCTAGAAAGGCCCAGCTACCCATGTTTCAGTAACACAGAGCTGTCAGAATCCACATCAGCATCAGCTGTTACCTCTCCTGATCTTCCACAGTCTGCATCTTGTTACCTACAATATTTCATGTTCATAAACATGGGCACGTCCAGCTGCTCCAGGATGCCAGATCTTAATTTACAGTTACCCTTCATTAAGATAAGAGTCGGAATCATTGAGGCCAAATGGAAAAATCTGGGCTGCTGGGGTTTATAAAAAATTCAAATTTTGCTTATCTGACAAATCTTATTATGGAGATGCACTTTAACCTAAATTATGGAAACCTTTTAAGAAACATGGTTAAAATTCCATATTGCAAGACCAGATCCCAGTGAGTTTGCCCAAGAGCTACATCTGTCCCAGTACATCCCTTTTGACTCCTGGGATGTCTGAACTCCAAACTCAACCTGCCTCCTTGGGACATGGGATCCCAAGCTAAGGACAAGGAGCACAGAAATGGCCGCATTATGAAACAGTGGTCAGCCCCTGTCAGCCTCACTGCCCTGTGTTATGCCTAAAGCTTCCGACACTCATTGCCTCTCTACCCTGCAGTGCCTAACAACTCTGCTCTCTTTAGTTCTTACCTGAAGCACAATATCAAATCACTGAAATTATTCAAAATCTATGTGGCTTAGGGGCAGAGCAGTGAACAATGGATTGGATATGATCTCTATCCACCTGTAGATTACAATGGTCAGAGGAAGCAAACACAATAGAAACCATCATGAGAAATGCCTTAACAGCATGTGAACCACAACAGCAATACTGTCAATGGTAAGAGCCTTCTAACCAGAGGGAAAGGCTTTCTTTCCAAGGAAGCACACAGACAGAGGAGAGCTAGTGATGAGGAGGAGACAGCCACACAGAAATTACTGTTCTAGGCAGAGAAAGAGCACTTTTGAGACCAACTGGGCCAGTCAATGTTTTTTTCCCAGATCCAGACAAATGTATTTTCTGTTTTGCACGCCACATAGTTTCCATCTTGGCTGCTCAGGTGCAACAAAACAGATGCAACAAACAATACATCAATGAGTGGCTGTGGCTGTGGCTGTGGCTGTGGCTGTGGCTGTGGCTGTGTTCCAGTAAAGCTTTGGTGACAGCCACTAACCTTCAACTAATTTTCAAGTGTCACCAAATATTCTTTTGATTCCTCCTCAACATTTGAACATGTAAAATACTTTCTTAGCTCCCAAGTTCCCCAGTAACATGTCCAAAAAGCATGCAGAGAGCAA
This sequence comes from Psammomys obesus, assembly GCF_907164565.1. NCBI lineage: Eukaryota > Metazoa > Chordata > Mammalia > Rodentia > Muridae > Psammomys > Psammomys obesus. Next base: position 710,685 of record NW_026594418.1, read on the forward strand.
AAGTATAATCTGCCATCCTCTAGCCAGGAGTATAGTGGGGAAGAACCAGCTGTGTTTGGGGAACTCTGACCGGATCCCTGTGTATGAATTAAAGTGAATAAAGGACATAAATGACATCATATACCATCTTCTAGGCCAGGGTACATGTGGTGTTATTTATCCTAGGAGCAAAGCCACTAGAGGCTTTCATGATGAGGAAGATCCAGTCTTATGCACACATGTCCTTGCCCTATTCAATCCTTACATCCCTGTCAAAGTTATCTAAGACACACCCCTCCTACTTCATAGCCAACAACCAGACTGCATCACCAAGTTGAGCCCTTAACAGGCTACTTACCTAACCTCTTCCCCAATTACATTCACCAAAGTCCCATCTTTTCCTTGGGACTAATGTGCCACACTGAAACTACATCAGAGGATCTGTCTAGGAGATCCTTCCCGTTAACTACAAGACAAAACCTCTACTTGTGCACTGAAGCTCATGCCTAACCATCTGCCTCCAGAAAGAAAATGTTTTTCTCCCAGAGCGTTTCACATGTCCCTGGATCACCATGCTTACAGTGTCTTCACGCAATGGCTGTTTCCATACAACTGACTCCCCCAAACTTCACTTACTGGAGACTCTCTGCTTGTACAGGCGAAGACTTAGTTCTTATTGTCCCCTTTTTTTTCTGGTGTCTCTCCACCACTTACTGATTTATTATAGCAGAAACTCAGTCAGGACTTAGAAATGAAGGAATAATATAGAAATGATCTAGTAACCTGGTCGGTGGGAAAAGGTGTCTGCTTCCAAACCTAACAACTGAGTTTGATTCCCTGGGACCCACACGGCAGAAGGCAAAAACTAACTTCTAAAAGTTGTCCTCTGACCTCCATTTATATGTCTTTGGATGGTGTGGTCACACACAAACACACAAGTTAAAATAATAATAATAATAATAATAATAATAATAATAATAATAGTAAGTTATTTAATGAGTAGACAAATGACAGCTTAATAAACTTAAAAGCACCGACTCTCACGTTCTTATCTGAATATGTACTTGAACCACTCCAGTAAAGCTGTCTAACATCCCTGTATCTCCCATCAAAGAGTCAAAAAGAAGGTACCCTTTCCTGACTCCCCATAAATGCATGCTTTTCTTCTTCAAGAGCCAAGCATAACATTGAGACCAGCTATATAAATCTGAGGGCTGACAGCATCTGCATCACAGAGCAACCTGTTGGAAATGAAACTCTCCAGTTCTTTTGGTCACTGCCCCAGGGCAGCTGGAACAGCATATATGGTCTAAAAAGACCTCCAGTGACTCAGTTACACATTTAAGTTCCAGAAGCACTATAAGAAGATCTTTAAGAAGATGCTGAAGTTGGTTTTAGAAGTCTCATTAATTCTGAGTGCAATTATGTTAACATCAAAAGGATGTTGAGTGGGAAATCTCATGCATGCTGACAAAAAGACAAAGAGAAAAACAAAAACCTTGTCAATCTTAGGTTCACTTTCAGATACATGAATATGCAGAAAAAGAATGTTTTGATCTTTACTCAAAACATTTTAAAGGGAATTGTATTTTAAAAAGTAATACATAGCCAGTGCCTGTAGTTACAGCTTCCTTGGGGTATGAAGGATAAGGGTTTCGTGAGTCCAGGAGTTTCTGGGCTGTAGTGTGCTGTGCCAATCTAGTGTCCATACTAAATTCAGGATCAACATGGCGACTCTCAATTTTAGAAACCACTAGGTTGCCTGAGGAAGCGTGTATGAACTGTTAGAATGGAACACATGAGAAATAAATACCTGCATGTTCTGAGGAGGTGTGGAAAATGGTGATGTCAGCTTAATATGGCTCCCAACAGACATGGATGGGTGAGAAATAATGCAATCTGGACTAGAAATTAATTACTTTCTGTTTATCTCAAAGATATGATGGTAAAGGTGCAGATCTCTGGGCAGCTATGAATCTCATATAAACACTGGACCATCTTCCTGCTCTGAGTTCTGAGCAGAACTCAGTGCAACTCTTCTTCTATATGCCCACAAAGGCAAACACATTCCATGCATTCCTTCCTTGTCTTGCAATTAAGATCGGGTAACTTTAAAGAATATACTGTCACCCTTATTCCTGGTTCAGAGCACCTGATGGAATGAGCTGGAATTTGGAGGTTTCTAACTCTGGCTGTACCATGTGTTTGATAGAATCAGACGTCTTCTCTGTCCTCACCAGGCAGAGCTTGTCAGGACTAAGCTAACTGGTGCTTACAAAACCCACAGCGCGTGGCAGTGCACAGCACTTCTGTATGCGGATGTGTGCTTCAGCCCATTTCAGTTGATTATTAAAACTGGTCTGATCCACCTCTCTCACTGCATACAAGAAAAAAGAGGGAAGGCCTGGGCTAAAAAGGATTTTTCCCAAAGTGTACAATTGTTGAGGGCAGAGGCAGAATCAGATCCTCACAATCTTTGACTCCTGACCATTTCAAACTCAGCAACCACAGGGGCTTTCTGCAGATTGAAATGGACGAGATAGATAGAAAGCCAGGCCTCCTTTGATAATCTTGGCCCTCCTGTTGCCTTGCTGCTGACTTCTGTTCACAAGGCTGGGGCACCTTCAAAAATCCCTCTACTTTACCCACCTCCACATACAGTCCGAATAACTGATGACTCGCACCCCCTGAAACCCAGAGCCAGTAATGAATCACACCAACTCTTGCTCATTTGATGGATTCTCTATGCAGCAGACCACCTAGGGGATTCAAGTGCCTGTGGTTCCCAGAGGAGGTGAACTTTCTCACCCATTCATCTCTGATGGGAGCCATTAAGCTGACATCACCATTTTCCACACTTCATAAAGAAGTGCTAACATCTGGAAATGGAAACCAACTGCCAGAGCTTTGACCAAGATCACCATATCACTCAAAGGCAGGGAAACTCAAGGGCAGGTAAAATGAGAAAGAGATATCTTGAATGTCAACAATGCCAAAGATGAATAATTTGGGGCTAAGAGCATATAGACAAAGAAGGCTCTGGTCAGAAGGACTGGACTTAAGTCCCAGCCCTGCCACTCTCTAATTGGAATGGCAATTAACCTCTGAACTTCAGCAGAGAACACTACATTAAGAGAACTGGTTTTGGAGTCAAGTGGTTTCAAGTTCAAATCCTGTATACTTTCTTGCTTCAATACTATTTATTGCATCACTTGTGGTGATGTGGTTCCTCTTAATGAGCTTAATTTTTCTAACCTACAAAATGGAGACAATGTGTTAAGAAAAAAGAAAAAACTACTTGGGCATGATAATGCTTGCCTATAATCCTAGCACTCAGAAAGAAGAGACTTGACTTTGAGGTGAAACAGGGCTTTAAAAAAAAAAAAAGCTATCTCAGAATACCCTACTGCACAGGGTTATAGGGTTCAAGGAGATACGACATAGAATGCCTGTCATCTGTGTATGAAAAAGAACAATTAACTGGACCCTACACGAGAAGATGGGCTCAGCCTCGTCAGGCTGACTGGGTAAAACCAAACACTGAAGTCCTGACAGGGCATTCTTAGTCCACAGTGAAGGAACACCTCCACTCTTCCACAACTGCTGGTGCCCTCCCACACACTCACCTCCTTCAACCACAGGAGCTTTGGGGCCTGCATCTCCACAGACATCACACCACCCACATACTGGAGGACATCATGCTTGGTCTCGTTGATTCTCTGAACCTGGCTGACTGCTCGATGGTCCAGCCACATAATAATGTTTCGAGAGGAATCCCCTAGAAGACATGAGAAAGATATACAGAGATGTTGTCTTCTCTTTCTAGTTCAAGGGGACAACAATGTATTCCCAAGCAAAGCACTACAAAATTTCTACTGTAAATTCATGTATCGAAAATGAACAAAGTGGGAGCCGGGGAGATGACTCAGAGGCTAAAAGCACTTCCCACCAAGCCTGATGATCTGAGCTTGAACTCCCAGAACCCACGTGCTAGAAGGAGAGAACCAACTCTTGCAAGTTGTCCTCTGACCTTCCCATGTGTCAAAAGTACCCCCCACACAAACACACACATGTACATCAAATAAATAGGTAAGTGAATATAAAATGAATTGAATTTAAAGTGAAAGTACACAGCAAGGCTGTGAGAAGCCTACTCTCCACCTTTCATCGTGACTCCAACATTTCTTCCTTGACCACAACCCCAGGGTTAGAGGTCATTCACATGTACAAACCCATATTCATGGACACACACACATACATTCTCATACACATACATAATATTTTAAGTCAATATTAAAACTGACTGAAATCTGCCAATTACATTGCCATTATTACATTACCATCTATCTATATTATATTACCATTCTTCTCACAACTTTTTCCTTTCCTTCCCCAGCCCTCTTGTCAAGAAAAGAGCTATGAGATATGGCCAAGGTGATTCCTTGTCTAAGTAGGTGACACCTTTAAATACAGACAAATATTTTGAGAGTATAGATTTTACAGTTACACAAAGACATGTACATCCTGCTTCCAATTTTTCTGGTCAACTGAATTAAAAATGTGTTCATTTCAGGGTATTTTTCTCATTTCGTTGGTCGGTTTGGTGGAGAGGCAAGCACATGAGTTCTGAATGGGAGTACTGACTCAGGTTGCAGAGGGAGATAAAGTCTATCCATTTAGCTCCTTGGCTTCAGAGCCTACATCTGCACTATGGAGATACCAATACCTTAGCTAAGAGAGACTAACTGAAATCTATCATGTGTTAACTAGGAGACAGTGACAGCAAGGCACACATATCTATCTAGTCCTAGTTCCTGGCTGGTCCAGGAGGAAAGCATAAGGAGTGGTTGCAAGCCAGTTGGAAAAGGAGTCTTTATCCCTTATGTCCTGACTCTCCCTATTGTACCCCAGGGCAGCTAGCTGCCCTTTCCTGTCTTCCTGACTTCAAAGAATCCATGACAGAATGCACAGACAGACAGGCCTTCTTCCTATAACCATCGCTGATGTCTCTTGTTTTACTTTGCTTTCTGTTGCCATGATAAACACCTTGACAAAAAGCAACTTGGGAAAGGAAAAGATTTGTTTAGCTTACATGCCCTGATCACAGTCAATGACAAAGTCAGGTCAAGAACTCAGGAAAGAACAAAGGCAGGAACCATGGAGCTTTGCTGCTTACTGGCTAGCTCTCCACGGTTTGCTCAGCTACCTTTCTCACACCTTCCAATTCACCTACCCATGGGTGGCACCGCCCATGGGGAGCTAGGCCCTCCCACATCGATCAACAATCAGAAAGTTACCACACAGGCATGTCTACAGGCCAAACTGATGTAGACATTGCCTCAGGTGAGGTTCCTACTTCCCAAGTGACTCTAGCCTGTGTCAAGTTGACAAAACTAACAAGCATACATCCGAGGATCCAATGTGGAGAAAGCCACATGAACACCTAGGATATCATCAATGTGATACCACTGGGACCCACCAGCCATTATCACATATACATTTAATAGTGAAATAACTACAGAACTATGTATCTTGCTAATGGCAGGTGTTTAGTGTGTTTAAGTTTCACCTGAGCCCTGTGCTGTCCGACTTACTTATAGCATCTCACTTAAAGATGCTGTAAAACAACCCTCCACTACGATCATGATCCTGAGTTTGCGCTGGCAACTAAGATCCAACAGCTGACACTATTTCCAGATGGAAGCTGGGAAATCCATGAGGTGTGCTGTGAAACCAGGCCTGTGTGGAGAACAAGTAAACTGGAAAGGGGAATGCACAAGACTTAGATGTGTCAACATGAATGAACATGCAGGCAGAGAGATTTTAAAGCCCTACACATACTCTCCTCACTGAATATATGGACATATGTATAGCACAAACCCATGTGCTTATGTGCAGCAGTTAGGATGGTCATGTGGGAAAGCCCTGAACTGCAGAGAAAATTTTTTTAAAAAAGATACCTACCTTTAAATTTGGTTAAATTTCTTTTTTCATCCTAAGAAGTATCTGAAAGTCTATTGTGTTGTTATTTTAGGTTTTGTACCTTAAAAATAATTTTAACTAAATGTAATCAACCTAAGAAGATACCTAAAGAAATTATAAAGTTTAAAAAAAGAAATCATTCACTGGTTTTCCTGACCGGAAAAATTTTCAAGTCTCACTTAGCTTGGAAAAAAAAAAATAGAATATGAAACAAAGGCCTCCCAGGAGAACATCAAGAAGCACTTTCCTAAGAAGCAAAATGGTATAGTGTATAACAGAAATACTCCAGGCTCTGATTCTTACACCAAGCTACACACACTACCGGGATGACATTTCCGTCCTATGCAGAGCCATCAATGCTTCCAAATGTGCACAGGTGTGCAGGCATGCTGGGAGGGGGTGAGCCTGGTGGGGGAGCATCACTGTTGTTTAAATGGGTGGCGTGCGGCACTGCTACGTGACAGAAACACCTGTTGTTAAACTTCCAACTGTGCTAACACGAAACGGCAGCTGCTGCCACTGTACTCACTACTACAGCCGGAAAAAATACACCGGGAATTGAAAATTTATTATAACTCATTTTTCATTGGAGACAAAAAACTGGCAAGTTAATCTTTTTTTAGTTCTCCGAGAAAGTCACCCTTTAAGGATTCAACTGAAAGTATGTTTAGTCTTTCATTGCCTCTACATGCCAGGCACAATGAAAGTGTCCATGCTCTGTCCCTCTCAGGAGAGCTTGAGGAGAAAACTTCTGTGAGTACAATGACTACCAGGACAGAGTGCCTGCCACCGGAACACAGAAGGGCAGCTTAGAGGAGTCCCCCACGAGCTGGGCCTGCAGCCGCACACACAGACAAACTTTATTTAACTCTGAAAATGCCTGGTCACTGCTCAGCCACATTAAGGGAAAATGAGGAATGAGACACGGCAGAAACAACAGGGAATGCAAAACACCGACCCAGAAAGTGGACACAGTTTAAGGGAATTTGAGGAAGTTCAGAAAGCAGAACTGGAGTTACAGAGCCGCATGTTCATCTTTACTCCCTACTCATGCATTTAAAATTTTGAATACTTCCCTCAAGATGTTTTCGAAGCATATAATAAGAAATAGTAATAATAATTAAGTATGAACAAAAACATCTAAATGTTAGATTATTGTTGTACACAACAGTATATGTCCAACCCCCCTTCACGATCTACAGTTGTCCCTGCTGGGCGCTTGGTCCCCAAAACTTCACTAAGGGGACAGTCCGAATCAGGCTTGGGTACAGAGCGAGGTGTCTGCAGGGGGAGAAAGAACAAGTAACTGGCTAGGTGCCCTTCAAAGCAAGAAGGATGTTTTAAAAAGGCAAATGCTGACACTATTATCCTGCAGTGATGCTTACAGTTCTTAAACTGTTGTACTTAGCTTGTGCTGGTTAACATCTAAGAATAGCTGCATGCTTGCTAGTCCTCTGGGTTTGGTTTTAAAGGTTTTCAGGGTTATCTGCCTCGTCTGCGTAACCACTCTAGTAAGCAACCAAGTCTTGGACTCCACCTTGCAGGTAGAAAAAAGTTTTCAAAAAAAAAAAAACTTTAAAATTCTTATTTCATTTTCTAGCACAATCTAGTCCACCTCAGATAAAAATCTACCCTTAAGGTAACCTGTTGGAAGTCAAGAAGGTGTGGAGAAGTTCCGTCAGCTGGATGCAGTTAAAGGATGGATATATTTTAATATTTTAGGTAGAATATGGTCATTTTGCTTCACAGAGCTGCCACTGAGCTGTGCTTTTAACAGAGTGCCTTTAGCAAGTCTGTCCACAATGAGAAGTGGGATGCTGAGCACCGAGATGCATGCATAAGCTGTTTTAATAAGGCGCAGTGGTCTTCCACTGCAAACGTCACTTCTAAAATATTAAACTGTCCATTCACCTGTACCCAGACATTTTGCACAGCCAGAAATACTACGGAAACTAAGATTGCTATAAAGCCTATGATGGTTAGTGTTAATTATCAACTTGACAAGATTCAGAATCAGCTGGGAGAGGAGCCTCTGAACTTGCCAGTGAGGGATTTTCTTTAATTGGGTTAATTAGCGTGGGAAGATCCACCCTGAATGTGAGCAGGACTCCCCAGCTCAAGGAGGACCCTGAAGTGAATAAGAGGGATGACAGAGGGAGCGAAGCAGCGTGTTACACACGCAGCGTGTATGCTCTCTTCTGCCAATTGCAGACATAAAGTCATCAGCTGATTCAAACCCCTGAGGCCATGTCTTCCCTGCCTCCATGTCACATGGCTCTGTGAGCTAACGTAAACTCTTCCCCCATTAGATGACATGGGTTGGAGAATTTCATTGTCTAATAACTGTGAAGTGCAACACTAAGCCAAACACATACACATGCACAGTTTGGAAGATGTTGGGGGCTGGTCTGATTCTTGTATTTTGATGCTAATTATTGGCCCTCAAGATCTGGTCACTGCCCAGATATACCTATTCTTGTTGTGTATGCCTGCCTAAGACTTTATTCCTGATTGGTTAATTTAAAAAGGCCTGCACCTGGGCAGGATGGAAGAAGGTAGGTGTGGCTAAGCTTCCCGGGCTTTGGGGACTGGAGGAGAATTGTGGGAAAGAGACACACAGACCTGCAGAGACGAGAGAGGAGCACTTGGAAGGAAACATGCGGGTTGGGAGAAAGGACTCCGGAAATGAAGAGAAACACCAAGATGAAAATAAGCAAGTATTTATAAGACTATGGACGGAACACAGCATGGAATGGTTACGGGAAATGGCATTGGATTGGGGCTGGGAGGTAGAAGGGGGGCGGGGGTTTATTGAGATAGCATTGGTGGGCCCAGCCCAAGGTGTTTTAAGGTATTTATAAAACCTAACAGGAGTCAGTGTCTTATTGTGATAGCTAGTAAGATACTACCTCCATAATAATTATAGGGTGACTAACAAAAATATTTAGCCCAATACCATTTACTTATAACAACAGGGATATAAACCTCATGAATGGTAGCTTTTGAAAAGATGTCCAGAATTACAAAGAAAAATATGTATTTTAGCAGACCAGACAGTATGCACGCCTTGAAATCTAGGATTCTTGGCTCTCAAAGTCCTAAATATCAGACTTTGTCCTGCAGCAGCCTGAAGAAGAAGAGACAAGGGCAGGCCTACCTTCATAGTTTACCGGTAGAGGATGAAAGTGTTTATCCAAGACAACCAGAGAACACGTGGCATCAAACCCAAGTCCTTGGATTCGTCGCACATCAATCCCTTGAACAACTTTCTGTTTTAAAAGCAAGCAAACAGAAGCATAAATAACAACACAGGCTCTTAAACCTTGAAGACCACTAGAAGGAAATGAATGCAAATTTTTTTTAATTGCCTAACACAGGAAAGTTTAGAATCACTATTTAATTTAAGATAATTATTCATCGTGTAACGCTGTGTGCCCAAAAGTAAGGATGGGGTTCCCACCGGTGGAACCCCACAGCTGTGATCCTAAATGGAATGCGCTGACCTGGAAAAGCCCAGGTTCTCATCATGGAACACTTTACGGCTTGAGCTAGAGAGGTGGCTCAAGGGTTACAAGCATTTGCTGTTCACTGGGTTCAGTTCCCAGAACCCACACAGTGGCTCATAACTGTAACTCCAGTCTCAGAGGACCCGACTCACGCTTCTCTCTTCCGTAGACACCAGGTATATTCATGGTAAATGAAGCTATTCAGGAGCCCATATATGTAAAACTTTTAGAAAGTTTTTTTTTTTTTTTTAAGAAACCTTATACTTAGGTTCAAGATGTAGCTCAGTGCTAGGTGCCTTCATAAAATGCACAAGGCCCTGAAAAACGAAAAAGAAATTTTATGATGAAATAAACTGAAACCTTTGATTCACAATGTCATAAAAATGTCTGAGATTTTAAAACAGTCTTTTCAGATTCAAAAAAAAAAAAACTTTTAGTATCACTAAAATACTAAAGGATCCTATAAATTAATAAGAAAAAGACAAGCAATCTAATTGAAAATCATATAAAGCAAAGGTCAAAGTGTATCAAGTTTTCCGATTGTACTACAATTAATCAATGCAAATAAAATAGCAATTTTTGCTTCTTACATTAGTGAAAATGTTAAAGGTTAGCAGTGGCTCCGCCTTCTTAAAAGATCTATGATGAGATAATGGTTAATTAAATTCACTTAATCACAAACAGAAAGAGGAAGAGGAAAAAGGGAGCAGAAGATCAAAAAATAGAAAGAGGACTAGTTAGAAAGAGAAAAGGAATCAATGCTGGGGGGGTTGATGGAGTGACATGACCAAAACATATCCATGTATGCATAAAAATGTCACAATAAAACCCATTGTTGTCCATAATTAATATAAGCCAATACAATTTTAAAAGAAATTTAAAAGTAACCCTTCTTGAATATTATTATAGCAATGTAATTACTGAGCACAAATTTTGGGAAGTAATTTGACAGTACCTATTAAAATATAACTACTAGCTCAGCAATGTAACTTTTGAGAACCTGTCTTAGAAAATCATGACCTTACGTAAATAAAGTCATATCTAAGATGGCTATTTTACACCACTGCTAACAATATATGAAAAAACCAGTAAGTTACTTTTTTTATCAAATAAATAATGCTGTATTTATAAAATAGAATACTAGACAGAAACTAAAAGAATACATAAAGGAGAAATTTCTGGGCATAGCAGTATGACAGAGACAGCAAATCTTCCTATCAAAATAAAATATAACACTGGATAAAATCATCAATCATAACCATTTGAAGACTATGGAAATATATCAGAGTTATATAGTAAATAGAAAAGCATTTTTTTAAAAAATGAAATTTGCATTTAAAAGAGAAAATGTTATGGGGGATACAAAGTAAATAAAGTGTAATTAATAAAAGTTAAAAAAAAAGATAGAAAATGAAAATGTAACTCCAGTTCTAAGTGGTTTTTCTGGGGAAGTTTATAAAACATTCAAGAAAGGACCCTTACAAGTGTCAGACATTTAGAACAGAGCAAAGGGAAGAGCATGTCCACCAAATCCTACAAGAGCAGCCCTAGCTTGACATCTATGGGAAAGACATTAAAAGCATAACTATAGAAGAGTATCTGTAGCAAGCACAAGTATAAAAATGTTAGCAAAATGCTGGCAAGCCAAATCTTACAGACACAAAACTGGCATATACACAATGGCCATGTGCAATTACCCCATAATTTGCAAGGGTAATTTCATAATCATTAATTAATGTAAGACATAAATTAACAGAATACAGCACAAACATAAGATTATAATCTCAAAATACTGGAAACCCTAAAAAAACAAGCAAAAAAGATGAATGAAAAAATAAACGCAGAATGAAATGTACACAAACAAGAACAAAACATGAAAAAAACTCAGAGCTGTATTTACCCTAATGGTTAACGATGTTGCCTGTCTTTAGGAAAAAACTGTACATTAATTAGGGGCACAATAATGAAAAAAAAAAAACCACCAGTGTGGGAGACTTACTACATAGATTGCAGACAGTCAAGATAACTGTAGAGGGCCAGAGGATATTTCAAACCCCTTCGGGGCTAACACTCCTGTAACAAGCTCAAAGACATAGACCGTCAAATCTGTTTCAGGGATAATGCCCAGTGCACCCTCCTTGGGCTTGCTGCTCATAGTTACCTCAGTACCCAATTCCCTCTTTTCACCAACAGAGGACTCCATGGTAATGGAGCTGTGGTTCAAAGAGGCCCAGGTTGGTGGCCCTTGCTGGTTCTGCTGGCCCACAGATGCACTAAGATTCAATCTCCTCTCAGAGAATACCTAACGGACCCCTAGAGCAGAGCTGCATCAAGGATATAGGAAGATAGAAAGAACCAGGGATACACAACTCATGGCAAGCATAGCAAACCAGAGGGAGGAGGGAAGAAATGGCTTGTGAGCAGCAAACTTAAGGAAGAGATTTGCTGAGGCTTAGAGTCCAGATCCACATTAGGTTTGAGCTTTTGGTTTTAACATCTATGATGCTGGGCTTGGGACTTGATTATTTTAAGCCAGTTACTCTTATATTTCTCCTTTTTGGAATCAGAATGCTTTCCTCATGTCTGCCACAGCATTGTATCTTGGAAGTAATGGAAGCTGGCTGCTTTTGTTTTGTTTATAGTTTGTTTCATTAATGCACTCCACTGAGTTTGCCTTGAGTCAAAGACTTTAGACTTGGATTTTTAAAACCCATTTCACAGGTGTTTGTGAATGTGGTGTGTGTAGGATGGGTATGTGCATGCTTGAGTATATGGGGGCCTAGAGGTCAACATTAGGGATCTTCCTCTATTGCTGTACATCTTATTTGTCGAGACAGTGTCTCTCCCCGAATGGAGTTCACCATTTTGGCTAGGCTGTGTGGCCCCTGTCTCTCTCCCCAATACCCACAGCTGGAGTTACAGGCACATACAGCCGTGCCCATCTTTTATGTGTGTGCCATCTGGAGATCTAAATTCAGACCTTCTTGCTTATACAGCAAGGGCTTTATCTACTGACCCATCTCACCTGCCTCCATGGACTTGGAGTTTTGAATTCATCTTAAAATGCAGAGCTTTGCCCTTTGGGGACTACTAGACTTGCAATCTAGAAGCCCATTTCTTAGTATTTAATATGCACCACAAAGGAGCTACACACAGTCACTATGGCTTTCCGACAAAGACAGCATTCTATTTTTGAAGCAATATTAGCAACATAATACTCAAATGCTGTCATATATGAAACATCTACCATGCCATATGCTTTATTTAGTTCCTTAAATTTAATCCTTATGAAATTGAAAAAAAAAAAAAGAAAAACTTAATATATTGTGTGCTTGTGCCTACACGGAACATCCATCAGTGAACAAGCCAGCCCTAAAATCTCCTTGTTGTATGGCTCTGTTGGCCCCTGTGCCCAGGGGGCATATGATAGGGCGCATCCATGTTCCAGAGCCTGCAGTTAGTCAAAAGAGCAAGTTTGAGAACATATGGGTGACTCAATGAGAGCCCAAAGCAGGCAGCACGGGATACAGCCACTTCTTGGTTTGATCTCGAGCATTTCTGTAATAATCTCGAGCTTTCTCAGTCTTGGTTTCCTGGAAATAAGGGAAACCCACAGGGGAAGATGGCAGGCTCTGCAGGCTTGAGGGACTATAGAACCAGAGCACCTCTGTGTAAAGACAGGAAACCTACTCAACACTGGACTAGCTACGTCTATTTAAGATGTTTATGCTCAACAGATAGCGTGTTCTCTGCTATATGAACACAAATACAAACCAAAGGCAAAGATGAAGCAACGGCAACCTGGAGACTCAAATATCTGTGAGGATTAATGAGTGTAACTTTCTACTAAGACCAAGGGCAATAGTTCCTTGAGTTTATGAACGCCCTCAGAAGCCTACCGAGCTCTGGGTTCAAATCACAACGTTTCAGTGATAAAATCTCCATCCCTCTCATTCTACAAGGCACCAGTCACAGGAAATTGAGAAATCAGTGGCATTATGCGTTAAATCTGACTGAGATAGCTAGCCTTATAAGGACATACCTTACAAGCATTCCTCTCCACACCAAGGGACAACCCCTTCCCCCACTTTCCCCTCCCAACCTATTCCAGAGAGCTGCTTGCAGGGACACATTATCACAAGGGCTCTGGGACTTGCCCATGAAATCTTATTTATAGTCTTGTTAGTGGGAGAAGAAAGCGTAGTAAACTCACTCCAGCAATCCAGCAGAAAAGAGATTTCCCTCGCTGGAGACAAATCACATTATTCTGGAAGTAAAGAATTTTCAGGGTTGGAATATGCTGCAGCCTCATTTGGGAAATTGATCCATGCCTAACTACTGTCAACCTGCAGCTCTGGAGCAGGAAATAAGAATTTGGGGAAGGGATTGTGCATCTTTTGTTCCTACTATGGCTTCAATCCTGCATGTGACTGAAATGATCAAGCTCCACCATATTGGGTGTGTCTGTGGCATTCTTAAGAAACACACACATACACTGAGAATTGGTGTGCATTGATCTAGTTTTCTATTTGGTTTAGAGCAAGGGCCAAAGCCTGGGGGGCATTGTGAACAGAATCCAGCTTATAGCAGAGGTCCATGGGGCTGGTACTGTACTCTTTCAAATACAGGTTTGAATGTTTTTGTCAGTTGCACAGGCAGCATGGAGTTATGTAATTTCAGATGCCCTGGGGTCCAATCATCCCATTACCTACACAAGTCACTCATTCATTCAGTTGATCCTTAAAAAGCACAGTCATGGTCATTTGGGTCAAGCTGTGTTCATGCAGATATTAGAGAAACAATGGAGAAAAAAATATTTTCCTCCACTCCTTGCTCTTTAAGAGATTACATTTTAGCATAGGTAAAATAGCCAATGAGTCAAATAAATGATAGCGTGTAGATATAATATACCCAAAGCTGATTGGTCAAGAGGATCGGGAATGCCAGAGGAGGGGAAGGTTGTTTTCAAAAAAGGTAATCTTGTCGAAGAACTTTCAAGAATAAGCAGCTGACCTTGGGTAAATCTGGGCAGTGTTCTTAGTGGGAATTCAGCCAAGGGGGAAGGCTCTGGGCCAGGAACAGCAATGAAAATACAACTTATATGGGACATGTTACATGCAAGGCCCCAGGACAGAATGCTCTAACACCTCCTGCAGTGGCCAGTGAAAGGAAAAATCCAGACCTGGATTTGACCTAGTGTGGCAGCAGTGGTGTCCTTTTTGACAATCAGCAAGGAAATGAAAGCAAGACAATTCCATTTATGACAGCGGTCCTAATGTTCTTCTACTAGCTGAAATTCTCAGGTCCCCTCTGTCTCCTCCATTGCCACCAAGTCCCACAAGATCTTCCTTCCCCCAGCCTTTCACCTCATTGTCCCTGCGCAAAATTCTGATACTGGCATAGTCAACGACAAGAAGAGGTTCTAGGGAGAGGAAAGCCTCTCTCCAAGTGGTTCTGTCTGAACACGGGACAAGCAATGAGGGCTGGAACAGACAGCCAGGGGCACAGAAAGAATGACCCTGGGCGGAGCCAGACTTTGCAGAGCCATAAAGGCATGTTACAAATTCTGGGTTCTATCCAGAGAAAAATGGGGTGCTATAAAAAGTTGGAAGACCAAGAGTAACAATCAGTTTAAACACAGAAACCATCACTATAGCTGTAATAGACTAGATCAGAGAAGTAGCACAGATGCTAAGATCTGTATTTAGCTCTGAAAATGATGTGGGCAGTAGGTGCTGGAAGCAGAGAATACACAGACTTCTCCCATCTGAGCCTGGGCTGTCACTACCTAGGGAACTCTGCAAAAGCCATCCAACTCTCTGGTCCACAGTTTCTCTTTCCACCTGTCAAGTGGAAACAATAGCCCTGCCCCTATTTATACTGTAAGCTTAATTACATTCATACAAAGGTGTTTTGTATACGATAATAGTTCTATGAATGTAAGACATTAAAATTACTGTCCATACAGCAAGCACCAACTTAAAACAGAATCACATTTCATTAGCTTCATGTGTTTATGGGGTTTTATTCCCATGCAGATTAAGCTATTTCAGTTTTAGGACCACAGAAATTATTATGTTTCTCTATATAAGTTCTTATGCTTGACAAACATGGTAGCATACAGTCCATGCTCCATAACTTATTTTCAGACTAAATAAAATAGAAGCACCCTGGGGTGAAGGAAATGGCTCAGTTGGTAAAGTGTTTGCCTCACACGCATGAGAACCTAAGTTGGAACCCAAGCTGACATCCCAGGTTGTCTTCCAGCTCTCTCTCTCTCACACACATGCACACGCGAACACCACACAAACACACACATACACCTGCTCACACACCCATGTATACCTGTACACACATGCACACACATGCACGCCTGCACACAAATGTCTACACATAGGAACATGCCCATCATACATATGAACAAACTCAGATATAAAAATAAGAACAACATTTAACAAACGACCATTAGATACGTGATGATTCCATCAGCTTATGTTCTTTTCCCCAGTGGAAATTCAGTAATCTTAAAAACTTGTGATGTTCTTATCATCTTGGAATGACACACATTGGTGGATTCAAAAAGTACATTAAAAGATCAGGGACGGTGTGTGTCTCCTAGAACTTCTGTGTTTCTTGCGAATGTTTTAGGTGTTCTGGATAATGGCCTAACAAAGATATACCAATTTTAAGGGCCCACATTTTTCCCATGAGCAACAGCCAGGTAAAGGCACTATCATCAAGTGCTTACAATAACCAACAAGGTGAGCTCCTGGCCCCACACAGCAGCACCCTACAACACCTCTGACTGCGAGCAGGGGTCACAGGGAGGGCCTGAGGATAGAGGGCTGAGCCTGAGACCTGAGAGCCACCTTACGACCTCTTCTTCGAAACTACTTCATCAGAAGAGAAACTGTCTACAAAGACTGTTATAAGGACAAGATGAAGAGATGGGCACACGATGTTGAGCGCAGCACCTAGAACATGATTGCTAAAGGAGGAATGTAAGCTGCTATCGTCATCACTGCCTTGACAGTATCACTGTTATTTCTGTTGTTATTAACGCAACTATATGAGACACGATCTCCTTTTTTAAAAAAGGAAAAGAGAAAAGAAAAGAGGGAAGAAGTTCACAATTGTTCTCAGGGTCTCAGCTTTCTGGAGTCACTAAGGAGGCAAAGACAAGCCAGGGTAGAAGGGACGCCAGCCCTTGACCTAGACCAATGCCACTTCCACAGAAGGAGCCCTGACCCCCTGGGGAGCAGGTAAACATTCCCGAGAGCTGCCATCCCCTTGCACTCGCAGGTCTAGTATTTTGTCTCAGCAATCCATTCTCCTAGCTTTACTCATTTTGTTATCACCACCATAGGCAATAATGATTGACACTGCTGGAAGCTTTTATATACTTTAGTTCACTTAATCATCACAACAATCTTATCAAGCTGGGGACTTATTAACCTTCTTTTATTGAGAAGGAAACGGAGCACAAAATGGTAATGAGTCCAAGATCACAAGCCAAACAATGCTACCCACCCAGGCAGTTTAACTGCAGGATGCATACTTCATGTGTTAAACATGCCTCCTCCTTAAAGCTCCCCCTCACAACAGGTTCTGAGCAGATACATCACACTCCGGCACACCGCCACACCTCTGTATATAATCTGAGAGGCACAGCCTGAGGCACATAGGCTTTCTGCAGATCTGCTGCAGTGAGAGGCAGGGCTGAGCATTAATGCCTGCACTTCTGTGGCTATCAGGGCTGACACAAATGACAAGCTGGCCACCACTGGCAGATGATTAAAAGTCTGCCATTAAACCAAGCTGTGCTGGAGTAGACCTGCTTTAAGGGAGCTCTTCATCGGGGAACAATATTTTCTTCTTGACAGTTTCCTTAATGGCAGGAATGTTAGAAGAACAAAAGAGACCTGAGGGCAAAGAGCAGAAGGTTTTCATGGAGGCTGGGTCTGGGAGCCGGGAGAGAAGAGGAAAATTAAACAGGCTGAAGAGAAGATGACCCCTCTTCTATTTCTGTAGAGTGCTTGGGTGGACCAAGCCACCTCTCTGCGGTTTTCTCTGGGGCACTAACAGCTGCCCAGAGCTCATTAAAGTTTAACCAGACCAATCAATACAGAAAAAAATGGGGGACTGTCCAGCAGAAAATTACCAAGCACTTCATGAATATTTAAGGAACTCAACTAGAAACAGGGAGAAGGAACAGAACTCAGGATTTCATTTTTTTCTTCTTTTAGGGGTGGGGAGGAAGATAAAAGAATGAGTGTTGTTAATGATCATCAAAACATCAAGTCATACTAACAGCACAAACTTCAAATACAGACTGGTCACAGCCAGCATCACCTCCTTCCTTAAACCAGCAAGTCCAGTCTCACCACAGGCTCCCAAGATGAACATGTGTGGGGCTCACACAAAGATGCCCAGCTTCCTCAGGGCATGCCACAATTTTCTGCCCTTGTTCTTTTTCCTACCCACAATGCAGTGCCCTTGTGTGTCAATTGGGAGGATACAAAACTCACTGTTAACAGGAATCAGACATTAGCGTTTTGCCCTGCTGCTGCCAGTCACTAACCACGAACTCTTACCTGAGCTGGGGTGAGCTGACTAGCATGCCCCTTTCTATTTCTTCCCGGATGAAAATAAAATGGGGGCAGCAGTGATACTAGCTACAGGGCAGCCATGCAGGGTCAACTACAGTGTGTATTAACACACCGGCAAAGGATACAGACACAATTCTCGTTTCCATGTCTCAGGCTTCCGCATCCTCTAGCCTGTCTTCCCCACACCCATGCCCTCATAGTCACCTCTGGCTATATGTACTGGCTGCAGCAGGCCGCCCAGCACCCTCCAAGACCAGGAAGGTTTGCTTCTGAAAGGTAAAGCCTAGACCACACAGCTCCATGCTGGGTTGCTCTAATACAGTGCGCATACCAAGCATGCACACACACAAGTACAGGACAGGAGGGGTGTACACAAGGAGGGGATGCCACGGTTTGGCTCTTACCTTTGTGACAAGGCAGCATGCTGCCCAGATGTCCTCTGAGGACTGCTCGTGGTGGTTGAACTGGGGCTCCCACTTCTTAATTGGCTGCTCCGCGAAAGCCAAAAGGACCCCTCTCTGGTCCACCAGAGCTGCACGGACACTACCTGTTCCAACATCAATGCCCACGTAGTAGTGACCTGGCTCCTGGTCTCCACCAGACATCATGGTCCCTCCACCTATGGCAAACAAGTACAAAAGCCATGTGAAGACTGGCAGGCCTGCTCAGACAGCCAAGAAACATCCTCAAACGGGCCATAAAAGGACTACCTAAGTGGGGACTGTTTATCATTTATTTATCCTGTCAAAGGTTTTACAGGCACTGAGTGCGGTGGTCAGAGAGCAGGCACATCCAACACATGGCACTCCCACTCCTGCGTGGGAGTCAGAAATTAAGCGCCTAATCACATAAGGACTTCCACAAAGTTGGGACAATGAGAGAGTAGTAGGAAGCAGAGATGGAGCCACAGAGATGGATGTTGACTCTGGGAATTTGAATCCCAGAGTCAACAGCAGCCTTGGAACCAAAAGAAGCATCATTTCTCAGCCAGTCATGGAACAAATCAGCCTTGCCGGTATCCTGTGCCAAGCAGAGTACACAGCAACATGCTCCCCATAACTCTCTGTGAGAGGAGGCAAGCCCAAGGGAGTCTCTGTGGTGATTCTGGACCAGGGGAGACTCTTTAAGGCAGGTAGGTTTTGCTTCACACTAGGTCCACATGCTCCCGAAAGCAAATGTCCATCATGATGGTGATGCCACATTACACTGGCAAGAAAAGCGAAGTCTGGAAACAAAAGGCATTCACTGTGCTTCACTGCAGTGGCTGGGCCTGAACTCCCCACCTACGTGACCCTGGGCTCCCTCCTTTTTCCTGCAGAGGCCTGACATAATGGTTTGGAGAAGAAGCACATACACTGCAGCCATCATGAGCTGACTGGGAATTGGAAGATGACCCAGGAGAGACCCAGGATTGAGAGAGCATGTTAGATGATCTATTTTCCTGACAGACCCCCGATGAGTTACAAGGAAACCTGACCAGAGAACCCTCAGGAATCCCTGGGCCCTTGGGGCTGCTCACAGGATGAGCCACATGACACAGAACTCTCCCAGGCCTCTCACTCTCCAGATTCACGTGGGGCAGTCTCCAGACACTAACTTCACTGACACAGCCCAGGTGGCCCCCTGGTCAGCAGAGCAGTCAGAGCTCCTGTGGTCCAACTTGTTAAACATCAGCAGCAGTCTGCACCTCAACCTCAGGAAGAAAATGGTTCCTTGGCCACAACACCCTTGGGGATTCTAAAGCAAGACAGCCAGCAGATGTTCAGTTACTGCCTCCTGGATGTTTACCCCAATAAAAAAAGAAAAAGAAAAGCAGAAAACAAAACGTCAGTAAAAGCGATAGCTTCTGGCTTAATCACAATGATTTCCCATCTGTGTTTGCTCCCTTTTGGCTCTGTGGCAGGTGAAGAAGAAAATGGGGAAGCAAAAGTAATAGCGCTCACTGCCTCTCCCTGAGCCTGAGAGGGTTCCAGTCTCAGCAGGTGGGTCCTCCTGTCTCCCTGGCTTTCCTCCCTTGGGAACTCATATAAACATGAGTACAGGCTTTGAAATCCATTCCTTCATTCACTCAGCAGTGATATCTTCTCTTTAAGCCAGTAACCAATAAAAATAAAATCTTAAATGAAACAGATACAGGTTGAGCTGTTAGCCCCTACCCCTACCCCCATCCCTGCTTTCTGTCAGTGCTTCTTGGGGAATAAAGGAATTCTTTAGTGAATGTGTATTGTTCAACCTTGACCAAGTTATGACCATGTCAAAGGCCACAATACTGCAAACACATGGGAATGTCAAAGCCTCCTCCTATAACTATATATATAATAACCCTGCCTTCCACTATAACTATATACGATAACCCTGCCTCTTCCTATAACTGTATACAATAATCTCCACCTCCACAATCAAGACTCTTGGTGGTGTAACTCCATCTTAATGTGCATGGCCCATCCAGTCCTGGCTTTTCTGTGCTTGCATCTGTGTGTCTATCCTCTCACATCCTAGTATCCCCAGTCAGATTTCCAGGATCGAGCCACAGTGGAACACCACAGTGATTATTCTCCTAGACTCCTTCTTAAGGCAGACAGCTGAGGTCTTCCCCAAGTGAGGCCTTCTGTGAGCTTCTCAACCCCAATGCACATTGCCCTGGCCCTCCCCACTGGGGTTCTAAGTATCCTCACAGTCCTGGAAGTATATACTTGTGTTCTGCACTGACAGTGGTCCCTCCCATCACTTGCTCTTCCCTCCACAATTCTATCCTCTACCTTTCTAAGGAGGACCTTCTTGCTGTTCATGCACACATACAAAGGCTGCCAGTACAGCCCAGTGTCTAAACTTTCATTTCAAATTGTCTCTCTGGACCATGTTTCTGGTGGTATGTTTCTATGTCTATCTCCCTTATTAAACTAAACCTGAAAAGGGAGAAGTTACTGAAGCATCCCCACTTCCTTCCAGTGTCTGGAATAGAATTGGTTTTCCACAGTGGTTTACTGGATGAGCTCCTTTGTCAGTGAACCTGTAAGGGGAGGGAGGAGAAAAGAGCCATGCCTTCATTGTTTAAATTTCTTAGTCTGTGCTACAAAGTCATGTGTCATCTCACAGGGTTCCTTTCTGAGAAATGCATTAGATGACGTCCACATTGTGCATGCTTCAGAAGCGGTGCTTACAGAAGCCTAGAAGGGAGAACCTGGGGCATTCCCAGAGGCATGGTAAACCAGCTGTCCTCCTACCTGTGCCCTGCCAATCCCCACAGCTGCTATGCACGCCTCACTGTACCTCATACTGTGCTGGTTTATTCTAACCTCTCTGTCAACCAAGTAAGTATTTTCATAAATGTTTACAGCCACATTTTTTATTTTTGTGTTTCTTTTTTTTTGTTTGTTTGTTTTGTTTTCTTGAGACACAGTTTGCTTTCTAGCCTTGGCTATCTTGGACTTGCACTGTAGACCAGGCTGCCCTTGAACTCAAAGAGATCCACCTGCCTCTGCTTCCCAAGTGCTTCTTTCTAGGAAGAAGAAAAATCTCAAGAAAATCAGAGAATGATTTCCACTCACCAGGTGTGGGCTTGCTCTAGGTCTGGATTCTGAATCTAGGAAAAGAACCTACCCTCAAGAGAGCCCTCACCTTGCTCAGAAAGTATAGAGTAACCATTACAGTTAACTCAAACTGTACCCTGTGTCCGTACACTAGCCAGTGCATGGGACAAAGCAGAAATTCATCCAGCCCTTGAGACCCAGTGCTTGAACTGGGTATCATAAGAACCTATCATTAGAGAATGATAAAAGATACAGTGCTGACTAGGTATCTGACATACTGCTAAGCAGCCTGTTTACTCTATTCTGATCCTGAGAACCACTGAAGAAACGAAACAACTATTACCCACCCCAGTTTGTTGATGAGTCCTAGCTGAGTGAAGCACTATATTCCAACAGTTCATACAACCACTACGTAGGACAGTGAACCATCCCCTCTCACCTGAAAGCCCTTCAGATATATGCTCTACTGCCCTCTGATAGCCTTCCATTACTAAACGTTGATTTGCTGAGGATGGTGTCCAAGGGCCCTTGCCTACTGTGCTGAGGTTAGCTAATTCAGAAGCCAGGCTGTCCACCTTCAAAGACTGTCCTTCCACAACACTAGAGTGCCTCTCACTGGCTTTTCCACCTGCCATAAAATATTACCAGGCATCCTATCGTATGCCTGCGGTCCTCTGTGAGCCAGGGAAGTGTTCTCCCAGCAGCATTTGCACAAGCCTCCCAGCTCATGTTTTTCTAAGAAATAGATCATAACTCAACATTCAGGTCCAGCATTTCTCCACTATTGTGGTCTTAATCTCTTTAAGAGTTGTTTCCACACCTGGAACCTGAAATCAAGCAAGTCTGAACCGGTAAGCACCCAGGTCCCTGAAACCGGATCCCTTGCCCCTCCTACTCTGTGCCCTTTGTTCCTTGGATACAAGTACAGTCATCTGTGTCCTGAACTCCAAACTTAATGGGGACCCAAAGATACACAACCTAAGAAATAGAGAAGTACTATTCCTTTTATCAAATTTAGGAAATAACATTTTCTAATTGAAGGGGAAAATATTCTCTTTCTAATTGAGAAGAAGGGGTTGGGATCACCCCCTGTGTGGCTTGTTTCCATCAAAGGCTTATCATACTACAGAAACCTAATCAATGAGGTGAGTAAATGTCTCAATCACTCAGCAGCAGGAGGAACCTGCCCAAAGCACACGGGCAGCAAACACCAGCCCCAGGATTTGAACCCCAGCCTACAATAGTAAGTTCGGAGGTGCTTTCTACAATATTCTGCTAAAACTGAAATCAAAGCCTTTAGCAACTTCTTCAATAACAACAAAATGCCACAAAAGCTGGTCTTTCTTGAGCTCTGCCCTGAAAATCACCCACATGAGGTCATGATCTTTATCTTAGCCCTGTCAAGTAAGCAATGGGAGATGAGCTGAGGTATGATAAGGGGACACTGGGTAGGGCACAACAGAGACATAGGGGCTATGATTCCAGGCTAGGTCCAGGCAATTCCAAGCCTGCTTTATGAATGATGAGGAATAGAACTTAGGTTTCATTTCATTGTTTTTAAGCAAAGATGAATACTCTAAAAAGAAAAGCAGCTGTTGGGGGTGGAGGGGTCAGTAAGGAAAGAGAAAGAAGGCCATGGCCTGTGGATGGCAAAGAGAAAGAAAAACAATGAAGAGAAATTCAAGCTGGGCTGCACACAAGTCCTGAGGCGTACCTCATGTCTCAGTCTACAATGCCTCAAAAATCAGGTTCTCCAAAGTCCCCAGCATGGACTGTATTGACTCCTGGCCCCTATTTATGATCATAAGACTGTTCTGTGCCATAAATATTTAAATGGTTCATTAAATGATGGCCTTCATAAACAGTATTAGAAATGTACCATAGGAAGTCACAGCTTCCCCAGATGATTCTTCAGTAAGTGTGCAAGCTGCTCAAATGCCACATGAGGAAAGGAGGGAGACCTGGAAAGGAGGGGCCGCTCTCTGCAAAACTATTTCAGTCATCCCTAGAAGGGGGTAAATACTACAAATGTTCTGCTGAAAACCAGCCTCTAGGGAATTGTGCTGCCCCTGTGTTCCCTTCTTACCCTTAAATAACCGAATCACAATGAGACTACTTCCCAGCACCACGTCCCTGGGGAGTGGATGAGCTTACCTTAGATTCTACTTCT
This sequence comes from Psammomys obesus, assembly GCF_907164565.1. Classification (NCBI taxonomy): domain Eukaryota; kingdom Metazoa; phylum Chordata; class Mammalia; order Rodentia; family Muridae; genus Psammomys; species Psammomys obesus. The sequence goes on from NW_026594418.1 coordinate 734,461, forward strand.
TAAAGAGCCACTCCAGCACGCTCAGTTTAGTCACTGACAGCCTACAGACAGTGTGTCCCAGGATTGGGGAAAGAATTCAGTGTCCTCATTCAACAGTGATCTTTGGACTCTGCCGGGAACGCATGTGTTCTAGCCTCATGTAATTTAGAATTTGGTTACACTGTAATCAGGTTTGGGTAAGTCTGGGAGATGAGGCAAGCAACAGGTAGGCCTGTACTGTTCAATTCTGTCTTAATGTATTACAGAAAAGTGTGAGTATATCCCACATGGTGAGAAAATTTTGAACAGGAAGAAAAGAGTCCATACGGCAGCAATGCCAAGTTCTTTGTGGTTTCTATCAGCATATCTAGAACCAAGTAAGTGTGGTTTGCCAACAGCTCTTTCCCTCTTAAAGTAAAAGGCTATCTTCTATGACTGGCCCCCTCCTCCTCAGCTTTGTAGCCTGAAAAACATATTTTTAGAGTAGTCTGGTTGCCAATACTAGCTCAAAAGAAATACTTCAAATACTTCTTAGATTCCCAAGTCTGTGGAATTAGTGCAACTAAAGAAAATATCTTTCATCCAAATTTACCTGTGGTCTGGTACAAACCTACAGGCAGCATAAGTGTGCTGTGGATCAAGTCTGCAGTCACTAGGTCACGACATTAGAGCAGCAATTCTCAGCCCTTCGGGGTTGAATGAACCTTTCATAGGGGCGATCTGAGACCATCAGAAAACACATATACTTACATTACAATTCATAACAGTAGAAAAATTATAGTTGTGAAATATCAACAAAAATAATTTTATGGTTGGGGTCACCCAAGAAGAGGATCTGTATTAAAGGGTCACATCATTGGGAAGGATGAGAACCACCGCGTTAAAGAGAAGGAAGGGACTAAGGAGAGCTCATCCCCAGGCAGCTACTGAGAAGTTCCTGGAAGGGAGTACAAGCTTTTACTCATTAGCAATATCCAGCACTCACCCACACAAAAGGCCTGGTCTAGTGCAGCCAGAAGGAGGAGGAGGAGGTAAAGGGAGAAGAATAAGGGAAAAGAAAAGTAGATATATTCTTTAACCAACAAATATATCTACCAGACTTCCTGACCAAGAAAAGCCCACAACACAGAAAAGGAACCAGAAAAAATGTCATTTTTCAAGGCAGACAAAGTCATAACACCAAAAACATGTACCGACAAAGCAATTTGTCTACTCTGAAAGTCTCTTGCTCATCCTGGAGTGCTCAGCTGGTCACCCAACTGTGAAGACTAAAAGTACGTGACTACTGGGGTGTCACCTGTGAATCCCCTGGCACGTAGATCCTCAAGCCCCTTCCAGACACCATGCATCATGAGAAAACACCAGCCATCACACTTACTGTTTCTGAGGTTCTGGAGAAAAACTTCAAGCAGGAGCACAGAAGTTAACCTACAGAGATACAAGGCTGTGTCTTGACAGGGGAGCAAAGGGCCGGGCCCTCCTCCTTGCTCATGTCTCTATCACCAATGCACAATGCAGAGAAAGTTTAGCACAAACAAGGTCCTCAATAAGAAGATGGTGAGTGGACAAATCACTGCTGGAAGAAAGAAAAGCAATGCCCCAACCCCAACATGCCTACCACTGACTGGGGGTAAGTCTTTTAACACGTCTTTTCTGAACTATTCACAAACTCTGGATTCCAAGTGATTACTGTTCAAATTAAGAAAAGTGATGAGCATAGAAAGGATTTGAAAAGGACTATTCCTTTATAAATAAGAGAGATCAATGTCACTGGAGGGCACAGAAGAAAAAACTGCTATAAACAATACAGCATGGCCAAAGGGTGCCAGGGCCCAAAAAGTCAGAATGGTGCCCAGACTCCTACAGCTCACAGAATGGCATCTCCTCCCACTTCACAATCTTGTAATATGTATTATCACAATTAACCACCAAAACTAACAAGACCCAAAGTCTATGCATCTCAATGAACTCCTACACGGAGCTGCCATAGGGAACAGAAGCTATGGAGCTTCCCAATTACCTATTAGAAACATTTCCATGCACTTTTCCACCACCGAAATGAAAAATCCACAACAGTGTCAGAAGTAGAAAAACTATTATCTTTATATATTCTTTGTATATGAATTTTGTCTATTACTTAAATTTATTATTTGTTATTTAGCCTTTCTTGTTCTCTTTTCTACATGTACACATTTTCCACACATACAATTGTTTCTGTATGTGTGTGTGTGTGTTTAACATAAATAAAATTTTGGTTTGTGATTATTTTTACTTGCAAAGTTTCTTTTTAATTGTATGTGCATTTGTATTTTGCCTGCATGTGTGTCGATGTGAAGGTGCTGGACCCCTGGAACTGGAGTTATAGACAGTTGTAAGCTGTCATGTGCATGCTAGGAATTGAACCGGTGTCCTCTGGAAGAGCAGACAGTTCAGTGCTTTTAACTGTTGAACCACCTCTCCAGTCCCTGCAAGTATTTTATGAAAGTTTAATTAAAAATATATGTTACCTATTTTGAGGTCTTCTCATAATATCTAAAATCTCCTATTACACACATACACACATGCAGACACACAGGAGAGAGAGAGCAAGAAAAAGAGACCCCAGTGCCTACTCTATGGCAGTATATGAGAGAAATGAGACTGAAAAATGAATTGTCCTGAATTTTACGGTGCAGTCTTATGTTGCTGCGGTATGGGTGTTTATATCCTTTGCACAGTGGGCACAGCCTTCAAGGATGAGCTCATGAACCATGATCAAAAGATCATTTTCTCAATTGGGCCCCTTATACAAGAGGCCCAGGAGGTACTTCCAGCAAAACCTAATGTGCTTATTAAGACTGCATATGGCAGCTAAGTGGTTTCTTGCATTCTACACCACTCAGCCTTTCTCCGAAGAATAAAGAGACATTTGTTACTGTCCCAGAAGCTGTGATTCATACTTCATGAGAATTCAGTGCTTTTTTTACGTTTTGAGGATCTTCAGGCTTTGTAATGAGCCACTTTAAAAAAATAATAAATACAAGGTAACAGGAAGTATTCCAGTTAATGGTTCTATTGTTTTGATAATAGTCATGACCAAAAACGACTTGGGAGAAAAGGGCTTGTTTGGCTTTCCTATTCAGGATCACAGTCCTTTTAGGCAAGCCACTGCATAAGTTCAAGGCAGGAATCTGGAGGCAGCAACTGAAGAAGAGACCACAGCAGAACAAATGATTACTGGATTGTTTCTCACGGCCTGCTCAGCCTGCTTTCTTAAATACCTCAAGACCATGTGCCCATCGTTGGCACCACCACGATGCGCTGGGCCCTTCCACATCAGTCATTAATCAAGAAAATGAACTTGCCTAATAGAGGCCTTTTCTCAAATGAGGTTTATCTATCCAGATAACTCTACTGTGGTGGTTTGAAAGAAATGGCCACATAGGTTCATATATTTGAATGCTTGGTCCCCTGTTAGTGGAATGGTTTGGGAAGGATTAGAAAGCGTGGCCTTGTTGAAGAATCTGTGTCACTGGCCTGGGGGAGGGAAAGGGTGCTTTGAGTGTTTAAAAGCCCAAGCCATTTATAGTTAGTTGTCTCTGTCTCTCTGTCTTTCCCGCTCTGTCTCTCTCTCTGGCTCTCTCTGGCTCTGTCTCTCTCTCTTTCTCCCTCTTGTTTGTAGTTAAGATATAAGCTTAGCTATTGCACCAGTATCATGTCTGCCTTGTCTGCTTACCTATCTGCTGTCATGCTCCCTGCCTTGATGGTCATGGACTAACCTCTCAAACAGTGAGCCACAAGTTACATGCTTTCTTTTATAAGTTGCCTTCGTCACAGTAAGTAAGACATAAAGCCTGTGTCAAGTTGACAAAAAAGAAAAAGGACAGAAGGCATTAAATAAGTAAGAATGAATAAGACAGTATAAGAATTTGTGTGTCTTTTAAATTCGAAACAGGAATACAAAAGGCAGAAAGTCAAATCCCATGCTGTCCTCATGAAGTGACAACCACACAAATCAAAACTGATATGCCAGTCCTGGGATGATTAGACAGTCTTAGGTGGCAGCCCAAATCACCAACTTCAAAAAGCCGTAGATTACACTCTCTCTCTCTCTCTCTCTCTCTCTCTCTCTCTCTCTCTCACACACACACACACACACAAAAGCTTGTGGTCAATTGTATAGTTCTGCTCTTACGTAACCATGAATAAACCCTCACACCAGAAGACAACCCAAACTCCACCAACAAACTTTCTTTGGTAAAACCCTTGTTCATCGTTTTGTTTTTTTCCACCCCTTTTCCTCCCCTCCTTTACCCTTCTCCTCTTATCTTCTACACAACATTCATCTTCCAATAAGCCCTCCCCTATTTATGAGACCTCTTCTTTTGCCCTCCTTACCCTGCCCTTTGCAGGGGACTGAAGGGCTATAACTTCCACTACTGTGAACACTGCTTCTCCCGTTCACACACCGAGGAAGCAGAAGTTCTGAAGGATCGAGCTCTTGAAGATCTTGAAATCTAGTGTAGAGAGAAGAGTCCATGTTTAAATTGAGGTCTGTCTCAGCAGGAATAGAACTCTTACTACCAGTGTGGCCTCCCACACTATTCAAACTGCCTTGATCCAAATCCACTTTGATTGGGAGGCTTTCCCAGACAGTCACCAGAAATCGGAATCTCCTTTTCCATGTTCTGCTTAGTAAATACTGCCTGTATCCGCCTTCTCTTATTATTTTTGCATATGGATGTTTTGCCAGAATATATGTCTGTGTACCATGTGCATGCCTGATACCCAGGGAGGCCAGAAGAAGGTATCAAATCCCTTGGGACTGGAGTTACAAATGATTGGGAGCCACTAAGTGAGCACTGTGAACTGAATCAAGGTCCTCTGGAAAAGTAGCCATTATTCTTCACCCTTAGCCACTTCTCCAGCCTACTAATTTCTACTTCAATAAACGTTCATTCCTTATGTTTATAGATAAGCACAAGATAGTATAATGGTAATAAGGGGGAATTAATGAGTTATGAGATTGGAAGAATATTAATACATAAAATAATCAAACAACTTTTTAAATAAAAAGAACTAAGGATTCTCTTCCTCTAAAGAGTTCCAGAAGCATTGTGACCAATGGTGGTGGTTTGAACAAGAATGTCCCCCATAAACTCAGATATTTGAACACTTGGTGGCTACTGAGAGGTGCTGTTTGGGCACATTATGGAACCTTTAGGAAGTGTAGTCTTCCTGAAGAAAGTGTGTCACTGGGATGGGCTTTAAGAACTACTGCCAACCCTACTTGCAGGGAACTCTCATGGATTTGTATTCAGAGGCGAAGATGTGGTCTCTCAACTTTCTGCTCTAGTCTCATTCTCCTCCACCATTATGGACTTTCCCCCTGGAACATTAGATTAAAATAAATTCTTCCTTCTGTATGTTGCTTTGGTCATGGCAGTTTATCACAGCAGCAGACAAGTAACTAATACAGCAACCATTCTGTGTATTACACACTCCTCTTTGTGACTGTGGTACTCCATGACAGGGAGCCAGTGTCCGTAGGAAGAAAGGAGAGAAGGACAGACTCCATCCAGATGAGTATCCATGGACTCCCTCAAGGGTCAACTCCCTTTCTACAAGCCCTACTGACACTCAAGGTCACTAAAACCACAGGCTTGGATTGAAGATCTCTCATTAGCTAGAAGTGGAAAATGTCTGAATGGGCACAAAGTGCAGTGAGCATCCTATCCTAAATGTAAAGCCATTTTATTTTAATCCCTGATATGCCCACGACAAAGTTACAGCTGTAACATGAAAATTATATGCAAACATGAATTACTTTCATGTACACTCTTCTTTCTGGGAAATGAATTCCTGACCCTTCTCTGAATTATGAATAATTTAAATATATATGCACCTTCTCCCCTATCACTTTTCCCTCCAAGAGGCTGCTGTTGATTTGCTAACATAATTAACTACAAAATGATTTTCTACAGAACTAACCAGTCCTTCAAAGTAATGCCACAGACATTAGCATTCTGGCTGAAATCCACAGTTTTTCCCAGAAAGTCACTCAAATTAAAACAGCAGAAGAAACCACCAACCTTAATGAGGATGTCAGACAGACATCCCAGGCAGCCTCAGGGAAAGCCACAAAATCCATTCTGCACAACAAAACACCTGCCTCACACAAAAGCTAAGATGGCTGTAGTCTTTGGTATGCTCTTATATTCACCTGTTCATGAAATGTGGACAGGCAGCTTGAAGGCCCAGGAAAAAAGGCATTAAACAGCGGTTCTCAACCTGTGGTCATGACCCTCTGGGGTCAAATGACCCTTTAACAGGGGTCACATATCAAATATCCTGCATATCTAATATTTACATTATAATTCATAACAGTTGCAAAATTACAGTTATGAAGTAGCAATGAAAATAATTTTATGGTTGGGGGTCACCACAACATGAGGAACTGTGTATTAAAGGGTCGCAGCATTAGAAAAGTTGAGAACCACTTCAGACGCTAAAGGATCAGTTATGTGAAAACCAAATACTCAATTTGAAAAATTAAAACAGCCCGCCATTCTTCAAACACACCACTGCAAAGACTATCATGGGGTAAATTACCCAAGATACACGCAGCTAGGAAGGTGCTCCTCCACAAGCCTTCCCTTCTCTCCACTCTAGCCCTTACTCCCAGAAGTTAACCCTTTACACTACAGTGCTGTAAAACTTCCAGTTTGCTGCCTCTGGCCTTCGTGTTTCCTCTTCTGAAACACAAATAAGTGGGCGGTTCAGTGAGAGATGAATAGAAATGAGCACATGCATCTCCAGCCTCAAAGGAATGAAGGGTTACAATCAAAGCAATGCTGAGATAGAATTTCAATATAACACATTAGCAGACATTGAAACTCTGAAAATGCCCACTTTCGCTTAGAACATGGAGAGGTATACTTTCCCCAGGAAAGCAACTCACGCAATCATCTGCAGAATGACTTGGCAATATCCGTCAGCTTTCATAGCCTACCTTTACCTAACAGTTTAACTTCTAAAAATTGATGAAGCACTGGATCACCATAAAACTACACCATAACAACACTTTTTATGCAAGAGAACCCTTGCAAGAAGAAGAAGAAGGAGAAAAAATTAACACATGTTTATTGAAAAGGGAGTTTTTAAAAATATATGAATAGTTGTTAAAAAGAATAAAAAAGAGCTACAGAAACATGCTGGTCATATATTATTAACTTAAAACACAAATTCTTCCAAGCATGGTAGCTCACACTTATCATCCCAGCCGACCTGAAAGGTTGAAACAGCAAGATCACTGTGAGTTCAATGCTATTTGTATTACAGAGTGAGTTCCAAGCTAGCCTGAGCTAAAGATTGAGATCCCGTTTAAAAGAACAAAATAAAAAAGTAAACAAACTCTTTACAGTATGATACCTTCTGCATGATTTTTTTTTAAATATTGCCCTAAGCCCTATGGCAGCGCATACCTGGAACATTATTACTCAGCGCAATCATTAGGATTACTCTAAGTATTTCCCCCTCAAGTCCCATGCTCTTCCCCTAGGAGTTCACCAGAAAGCAATGGTTCCTGTGTTTTTCAATCATTACATTCATATGCATTTAAGTTTTTCCTAAACTTGTTTATGTTCTTAGATAACCTCCATCTTCAGGCTGGATATTTATGAATATTTTCTGTGGTAACCAAGTGTGTTAAAAACTTACCCTTAGCCAAATCCTAATCTGGCCTACAACCCAGGGGTGCCCACAGCACCTGGGCAGCGAACAACACTTCTGAGATGTGAGGCACCTTCCACATCCCAGGGGATTTCAAGTATTTATGCTTTCCACCAATGCCACAAGGCAACTTTTTAAGGTCATAAATTAGACTTTTTCTAACATCAAAGTTGCCACATAATTGTACTAGCTCTGAATTCTGGTAAACTAACTGAGCCTGATCTACCTAAATCATTCTTGATTTTATAGGCTTTTCCTACTTTTTGACCCTCAGCCTGTCTTAATCTCTCTCCCACGGCCAGTTAGCAGAACCCAAGTGACTCAGCTTTTGGCCTTGTGTGCAGAAAACTGCAGAGCAGCTCAGCCACAAATCTAGATGGCCAAGGACTAGCAATAAACTCAGCCTAAATAAGCATTCCTTCCCCAGTCCTCCCTGAACCCAGACCGTACAAACAGCACTATATAAAAATCCCTCTCTCTGAACTCTACTTCATTGAGTTATCCTTGCTAATGAGGATTTCCAAATAAAGATTTCTGGAGAAAAGTATGTTTTGTCTCCATAAGAAATGCTTTTTTTTTTTTTTTTTAATTTTCATACATCAAGCCCATTTCTTCTCCAAAACACACTATTCACTCATTCCTTCTAATCACAGAGTATGACAACTTAATTTAGGTCCAGTTCTACTGTTCATATCTCCAGGTAGTCGGTCTGGCCTCATCTTTTGCATAGTTACTTTTTTAAAAACAAAACTATGTTAGGGCATCTTATATTTTCTTCTAATATGTTTCTTTTCCCGTGATTCCCCTGGCCTTATATATTGGGAAAGCTATCCATTATGACTAATGCCTTGGTACCCCAAAATCCCTATTTTACCTCAAACAGTCCCTTCTAAATATTTTATTCATATGTTAGTCATGACAACTTCTTTTTCCAACCAAGGTAGTGTTATAAGAACCATATCTCCCTCCTCTATAGTTATTCTAAAAAGATAAAATAATAATAATAATAATAATAATAATAATAATAATAATAATAAAGTCTCAGATTACTGGATATCTGGCAACAACTATTATTACAGGAAAATTAGAAATAAAAAACTGGATAATTCCTGCAATTGTTCAGGCTGAATGCCTGGGGACTATGTACAGAGTGTGTCATAGAAATGAGAAGCAATCCCAGCTCAGTGGTAGTCCCTCATGTTGGCTGGGTCATGGAGAAGAGAAAGAGAAAGAGAAGATAAATGTGTGGATGGAGTACAAGAGAGAGCTGCAGAGACTTGGCCCTGCACAGCAGATCCAAGACAGAGAGGTGGAACACCTCAGTAAAAATTCAGTGGGCTCACAAAAAGCTATAACCAATTCTTTCCTACCCACCAAGTAGAAAATGTGACTCACAGAGTGCTGGGCAAAATATAGAGTACAGAATACTGCTCTGGGTGCAACTGACAAGGCACTAAACAAGACTCCAAAGAGTCAAACTGTTTCCAAATAATTCACACACGCCCCTGCACAAATCTCAATTGTATTTACAAAAATAAGTAAGAGAATAAAAACAGCACCAACAGTGTAAATACACAGTGTTTGCTAGGAAAAGAAAAAAATGACCATGCACACACCTGGGAAGATGGGTTGGCAGAAGGACTTGTTGCACATGTATAAGGACATGAGTTTGTTTGGTTTTTTATTACATTTTTATTTTTTATATTAATTACAGTTTATTCACTTTGCATCCCAGCTGTAGCCCCCTCCCACATTCCTTCCCAATTCCACCCTTCCTCATCTCCTTCCTGCCCCTTTCCAAGTCCACTGATAGGGAGGGCCTCCTCCCCTTCCATTTGACCCCAGCCTATCAGGTCTCATCAGGAATGGCTGCATTGTCTTCCTCTGTGGCCTAGCAAGGCTGCTCCCCCTTCCGGGGGAAGGCAAAGAGCCCACCACTGACTTTATGTCAGAGACAGTCCCTGTTCCCCTTACTAGGAAACCCACTTGGATACTGAGCTGCCATGGGCTACATCTGAGTAGAGGTTCTAGGTTATATCCATGAATGTCCTTGGTTGGAGTATCAGTCTCAGAAAAGACCCCTATGCCCAGATATTTTGGCTTTGTTGATCCTCTTGTGGAGCTCCTGTCTTCTCTAGGTCCCACTATCCCCCCCACCTTCTTTCATAGGATTCCCTGCACTCTGCCCAAAATTTGGTTAGGAGTCTCAGCATCTGCTTTGGTCCACTGCTGGGTACAGTCTTTCAGAGGCCCTCTGTGGTAGGCTTTTGTCCTGTTTCCTGTTTTCTCCTTCTTCCAAGGAGGACATGAGTTTGAATGACATGAGCATCAATCTAGGCATTTTTGGTTTTTAGTGTTTTTTTGGTTTTTTGTTTTGTGTGTGTGTATTTTTTTTTGGGGGGGGAGGGGAGGTTAGTTTTATTATCTTTAAGGTCCAGCATTGTAGAACAGAAACAGATAGCTCCTGGGAGCTTATTGATCATTGAACCTCAAGCCCAATAAAGCAGAGTTACAGAATAGGACACCTGATGTCCTTTTCTGTCCTTCACACAAGCACCCGTGGGCACATATATCTGCATACACCCATGTACACCATACATGTACCACCATCTCATGCCAAAACACACAAATGACCATGCATACAAAGAAACAGGAATAAACGAGCCAAAATGAAAAAATAAATAAGTAAATAAGTGCCACTTAGTATTGGCACGCATAATCAGTAATCAGAGAAAAAAGCTAGACCTATACTTTGTATAACCAAAAATATAGAAAAAAGACAGCTTAAAAGTTCAGATGTGAGAAATGCAAAGAACATTCTAAGTTGCTGAAATTCAAAAACTATCTGCAATGAAAAACTAATTCTGTAAGAGTACAGACAGAGCAAGATATGTGTCATGGAGCTGTGTATTTTGATCATGGACATAAAAGAAATACAGTATAAAAGGCAAGGAAAGTTAAGTTACTTAGTGTTATTCAATCTCCAGGTCCAAATAACTCTCTTTGCACCTATCTAAACAGGAGCAAGTTGACAAAAGAAGACAAGGGTGGAAATTTCCGTGTAAAGAAAATAGTGAATTTCTTAAACCAGTGAGCTAGGGACTCAGGGAATGGTGCTCAGAAAAACAATGTGTTTGCTTGGCCATTCGTCTAGTTTACAAAGAGCTGCTCCAGTGGGGAGTTCTTCATGTTTTTGTTACACTACTGTCATTTGACATCAATTGTGACTGTCAATTGCCATTAGTCATTTTATAGCAACATAATAATGATTTGCTACAGTATATATATATCAAACATAAAAAATACATTAATAATTATATCAAGTGAAATAACATCCCAGTTAAAAAAACAGATTATCCAATGTTGATTTATTTAGTTTAATTAAATTTGCCTACTGGAAGCTCAATTAAACATAAAGTGAAAAGCCAGAAGTGGAATATGATATGACATAGCACAGCAATGAAAAGAAACACAAAGTACCTCCATTAACATCCAGCTAAGCAGGTTTAAAAATACATATTACCCACATAATGACTAAGTAGATTTCTCTACCAAAACTGTTAGGAGAAATTGTGAAACAACACAGGGTGATTCACCAAGAGAACCAAACAGGTCAATTTATGTACCTAATCACAGAGTATCAGAATACATAAAGCAAACTCTGATGGGACAGTAAAGAGATATGTAGTAAATGATTGCGCTCTCCGTGACTGACGGGGCCAGAAACAGTAGACAGCTCAGCAAGGATGTGATATACAATGGGAACCCATCAACCTGCCCTGGCCCACAGGTAAAAACTGTACTTTACCCAATCTTGGGTGTTCTGATCAGGTGCTCAGAGTATAGTCCATTTTGGTTAAATAACTCTCACAAAATAACTCTCAAAATCCAAAGAATTCAAGTCATACGAAGGATGGTCTATGACCATGACAGAACTGTAGATGAGTGATCAGAAAATATAGAACAAATCCTCAGATATATGCAAACTAATTAGCATAATTCTTGAACACAACTATATAATGTCAAGATGTTTACATGAACACAAATAAAAATACAGTATATAAGTTTTAGGATGTTAATAATGCCAGACCTAGAAGTTAACTTAACTGCATCCAATGACAGTATCAGAAAGTCTCAAGAAAATATCCTCAGCTTCCTCGCTGAGGAAACTAAGAGCTGCACAGAAGAAACCAAATCTTTTAAAACAAAAATTATAGAGAAAATAAATTTGACTAAAAGCTGGCACTTTGAGGAGTCCAACAAAATTAATACAACTCTACCCATAATGATCAGGAAAATCAAGAGAAAATGTACACATTGCCAATACTAAGAATTAGAGAGATAAAATTAGAATTAAAATAACAGTTAGGAAATGTTTTGCACATTAAGTAGCGTGTTAATAAATTTGACAGATTAGTCACTTCATAGAAATCCCTTGTGGCGCACAAACTAGGAAGCCTCACTCAAGCAAAAACAGAATGGAATACTATCAATAGGACACAATAGCAAAGTAGCTTTCTGTCACCACACACACACACACATACACACACACACACACACACACACACACACACACTGGCTATGACAAGTAGATATTAATTCGAGGACCTTTAGAAGACTCTAAGTAAAAGTGCATTAAAAAGAGTAAGAATACAGCTTCCCATTCTCCCAAAGCAGCATCATACACGGTCCAAAAAAAAACAAAAAACCTATGGTCCATGATTCTTCCCTGAGGGCTAAAGTGAGAGCAGCAGCAACAGTGAGATGCTGGCTGATCCAGCTGGGCTGGACACTACCCAAAGCTACTGTGATATACTGTGTGTACACTGCGTATATACGGTGTATATATATGTACGGTAGCTGTACTTTATCAGGAGGCCTATTCACAAGCTGCTGCCATCCTCTCCCTCTGGGCCAGAGATGATCCTAACAACTCACCCCCCTCAGACTCCATGCAGAGTCATCATGAATCTTTAGATAACTTACAAACACACAGCAGTGGTTCAAGAGAAGGAAAGCATGGACACTTAAGTGTTTCAGGACAACATTGTGGGGAAAAATAAATGTCTTTGCAGGAATAAGAGAAGGCACACAAATCTTAGGGATAGCTCCCAAAAAGGAAACAAATGGGTGAAGCAGGAACATTCATAAAAAATAGCAAACTGTCTCAAAATCCCTTGAGCAGCTCATCAAAAAAGAGTTTGGTTTCCCAAAGCTAATGAGTAAAGCTAAAACGAGATAACTGCTTCCTTGAATAATGAGGCCCACAAGGAGGCACTGGGAGAAGCATCTCCAGCTCTCACACACACCAAGCAACTATCACAGCACAAAAGAAACACACTAGTTCCCATCAACTACTACCAACGAGTGAAGATAGAAGAAATTCTTAACAATGAATTCAAAGAAATTAAAGCATTGTTTTAAGGAAGTCTGTGACCTGCGGGAAAACAAGAGTAAACAAATCAGAAAAAGCAACACATGACAGAGAAAACAATGTCAAAGAAAACAAATTCTGGAGCTGAAGTTAGACGATAAAGACGAAAGGAGCAACACTGGGATTGTTCGAGCTTCATTTCGGCAGACACAATAAAAGCAACTTGGGGGAAGAAGAGGGTCTTTGGAGCTCTCATTCCAGGTTAAAGTCCATTAGTACAGGAATGTCAAAGCAGCAGAACCTGAAACTGTCAGTCACTTAACTTCACAGCAAAGAGCAGAGAGAAACGAACACATGCACACTGCATGCTTCTACTGAGCCTACTTTTTTCACTTGGATAACACTCTGGGCCTGGCCCTGACAATAGTGCTACCCAAACTCAGGGTGGATCTCTCACCTCAATTAACCCAATTAAGAAAACTCTCTCAGGCATGCCCACAGACCAACCTGCTCTAGGTAATCCCTCATTGATACTTTCTTCCCAGAAATGATGTAAGAGATTGTGGGAGTTCCTGGAGGAGAAGGAAATGGGGCAAGAATGCTACTTTACAAATAAACAATAGCTGAAAACTTCTCAAATCCTATGAGAAAGGTGGATATTCAGGTATGGTACATGAGTCTTAAAGATCTACAAAGACCTCAAACATGTTCAGTCCAAACAAAACTACTTAGATACACAATTATATTGTCAAAATAATTTTTTAAAGTAGCAACAGAAAAGAAATTACATAGCTAGAAGCCTCCATTGGAATACTAATGTATTTCTCAGCAGAAACTTTGCAGATGGGAAGAAAGCAGAATGATACACTCAATGTGCTGCTTTTATTTTTTTTCCATTTGGAAAAACAATCCGGGCAAACTGTCCTTTAATAATGAACAAGAGATAAACAAGGAAACTGACCGTTGAACTATATCACCCACTCGTAGATGTGCCTGAAGGAGACATAAACAGAAACTTCGGGTTGAAATGAAAGGATCGTACTGAATAACATGAAAAGCAATTAAAATAAAAACTCACGGGCAATGGAAATATGCAGTCAAATTCAAAACACGTTAAAACTGTAACAAAGAAAAGTAAATAATTTGTAACTTCAGTATAATAGTTATTATATGAGGGCTTTTGCCTTGTCTTATTGTTCCTTGTTTTGTCCTGTTTGACAGTGGTCTCTGGGAGGCCTGCTTTTTTGAAGAGGAAAGAGAGGGAGCTGGATCTGGGGGAGAGGGAAGGTGCCAGGAATCTAAGAGAAGTGGAGGGAGGGGAAACTGTGGCAAGATGTATGGTATGAGACAAGAATCTATTTTCAATTAAAAAACAAAACAAAACAAAAAATCCTTTCGTGAAATTAACTACAGAAATAAATAAATAGAAAGTCATAAAGACTTACCAAGTTCATGGGCTGGGTGAAGTAATATTGGTAAGATGCCCATCCTATTCCAAAATAATTTACAGTTTCAATGCAATCCTTTATGAAACTGCTAGCAAGATTTTCCAGAGAAATAAAAATGACAGTCCTAAAACTCACATGGAACCACAGAAAACAAAACAAAACAAAAACATCTGCATCTATCCAGCATGAAAAGAACAAAGCTCTTTCTGCCATCTTTGTCTGTGTGGGCTTTCTGGGAACAGGACTTCTAAAAGGTAAGTATGTCTAGAAGACCGTGCTGCAAGACCGTGCTGCAAGGCTACTTCTGCTGGCTCTTAAGTGAGATCTCAGAAACAGAGAGAGCACATGGCTCTTCTTAAAGTTTCAAGGTATTTATGCCCGAGATAAAACTGAACTCTACAAGAGAAAGAGATGTGCTTATATATAAAGAAAACACACACACACACACACACACACACACACACACACACACACACACAGTGAGCCCTGGAGGCAAACCAACCAAAACTAAAGTGATCTGGAGCAGAATTCATGCCAAATCCTGAAGCAACCTTTCTACAAAGGTCAGAGGACACAGAATCCATGCGATGCTCAGTACCTCTCATTGATTTAAACTAATGGAAGGTAACTAACGTCAGAAGCAACCATACGTCCTGATTTCAAATTACATTGCAAAGCCATAGTACTGAAACCAGGATAGGACTGAGTCAAAACAGATGCCCCAACCAGCAGATTACAATAGAGTTCTGAAAGGAGCCTCACATATTGGCCACTTAATCTTCAACAAGATCACAAACCGAAGATTCACAATGTGCAAAGAGTTTCTTCAACAGACGATGCTGGGGAAACTAGGTAGACAAAATACAAAGGAAGGAAGCTAGATTTGTTCATTTCTCCCTCCCTCCCTCCCTCCCTTCCTCTCTCTCTCTCTCTCTCTCTCTCTCTCTCTCACACACACACACACACACACACCCCTCAGAATGAATTAAAAGAGAAAACACTAGACTTGCAACTGTACTACTCCTAAAAGTAAAGATGGTTCTCTGACAGTGGCTGTGACAATGATCGTTTGAAAGATACAAAAAGACACACCCAGCCATTATGCATAGAAAGAGTCTAAACTCTTTAGGGTTCTACCCCTTGGAGCCTGGGGAATCCCACGGAGGACAGGAAGAAACCTCGTAGGAGTCAAAACAGGTGGAGTACAGCAGGAGAAGATGGCCCACAGAATCTACTAAGCATGATTCACCCTGGCTCACAGTGGCTAACAGAGTGTAAGTGGCAAACACAGGGCCTGCATGGGACTGCACCAGGTCACCAGGACACCAAAAACACAGGCCACGGAAGCAAATATAAGCAGCAGCAAACGTCTAAATTCAGCACTTTCTCCACTATTAACAAAATGAAAGAAATGAAAAAGAGAAAACATCTGTAAGTTATATGCAGGATAAATGGTAAAAATTCAAATTACATAAAAACTAATGCAAGTCAACAGGAAAACAAATCAGTAAATAAATAACTCAAGCAGACACTTTTTCAAAGAATACAAAGACGTTCACATCAATAATCTTGGGAGAAGCACAAATGAAAACCATGGCATGCAGTCTTAGCCTTATCAGGAGAGTAGTCACCAAAAGAGCAAGCAGTAACAAAAACTGATGAAGGAGTGAAAAAAAAAATAGAACTCTGTCCACTGAGGATAGAAAGGTCAATTTCCACAACTATTCTGGAAAAAACTGCAGATATTCCTCAAGAACTTAAATGCAGAACTACTACATTACCAACCAACCTTTCCTTCTGAACACACATCCAAGAGAAATATAACCTTCACCTTGAGACTTGTTTACACATTTCGTGTTCACTGACTTTTATTCACAATTACCCAAGCATGCACACTAACACACACACACACACACACACACACACACACACACACACACTCAGCCTTCCATATCTACAGATAAATTCAGCCAAAAATCAAAACTCTTAGAAAACAATCGTGTCTGTATGAAATCAATGAGGACCTTTTTACTCATCATTTTTTAAGCAATAAAGCATGGCAATGTTCCGGTTTCATCTGTGCTATTGTAACAAATACCCTGACCAAATGTTGATGAGGAGACCATTTCTTTCAGTTCAAAATTCCAGATTAGTCTATCACTGAGGCAGTCCAGAGAGGCAGGGCAAGAACTCAAAGCAGTACCGTGAAGGCTCGAAATCCCGCATTTTATTACCTCTGATCAAGTAACTCAGTGCAGCGCCAAAGTCCAGCAGGAGCCATGGAGGATGCTACTTGCTAGCAGGCTCCCTGACTAGCTTTTCTCAGCTAATTTTCTTAGGCCTGCCAAGGGACCAGGCTGTGCAAAGTAGGCTGGACCCTCCTACAATTAACAGTCAGACAGTCACACACGCACACACACAGAATGAGAGAGAGAGAGCAATCTGATGTGGGTAATTCCTCAATTAAAAGTCTCTTCTCAGATCACTCTAAGCTGTGTCAGGTTGACAGTTAAAGTTTATCAGGACAGACACCTCTTATTACACAGGTATCTATTGACATGCTGCACGCTGCTTTATAAGCAATGCAAAGATCACCTCTAAAATAGAGGTGTGTGTGTGTGTGTGTGTGTGTGTGTGTGTGTGTGTGTGCGCGCGGTCTGAAATACTATCACTAAATTTCCTTTGGGAGGGCGGGTCTACCCCTTCCTCTCTGACCACAAACCAGGCTACAATTCCATCAAAGTTCACCATGGGAGGGAAAATGAGTTTGTTGGGCTTACTTCTAGAGCATGGGTAAGAAGTAACTGACAGGAGCTTAGATGACTCCAAATGGGGAAAATTACACACACACACACACACAAAAAAAAATCTGAACATCAGTGGGGGGTGTTGGTGTCTCCAGAAGCCATGGAACAAAAATTCCCCGCAGACACAAGGAACAAAGGAACTCTATGATGTCATGACCATTATGTAGAACCTGAAATACTTATGAAAAGCTCATTAAAACAGAAAACAAAATGGTAGTTACCAGCAGGTGGAACGTAGGGATATGAGATGTTGGTCAGCAACTACAAACTTTCAGTTAGGAGCTGAAATTTTCCTGGACATACAATGTACTACCTGGTGGCAAATCAGCATTACAGTCTTGCAATTTGTTCATTGATCAGAACTTAGAATGTCTCTTCACTGAAGAAAAAGCATAATATCCAAAAGGCACGTGTGTTAGCTAGTTTGATTGTGGCGATTATTTCAAACTGTACATATATAAAACATACCATTTATACTGAATATATAAATTGTGTTAGTCATACCCCACCAGAGCTGGGAGACGCAGAATTAAGCACAACCTGAACAGGCCTACAACAATGAATGTGAAATGTGAACATTTTATGATTGGTGCCTGGGAAATCAGTAATGCACGCTCCTGGTGTATCTGTGACAATGTTCCCAGAGAGGATTAACTGAGAGAGAAGACCAACTCTGGATGCGACAGGCACTAGCTCAGCGCTGCGATCAGAGGAGGAAGAGAGCAGAACCACTCATGCAGTATGTCCTGTTTCTCTTCTCTCCCTGCTGTCACCAAACCAGAGTTTCCTCCCTGAAGCTGTTTTTCTCACAGGGTTATCACAGCAAAAGGATGTCTAAGGAGCACAAGTCCCCTGTCTCTTACATCAAATGGCTTTGTACTTGTAATCCCCTCACATACAACTTCAGCCCCAGATGGCTTCACTGACAAGTTCTACTAACCATTAGAGAGAGGGGGAAACACACACACACACACACACACACACACACACACACTCATGAAAAATGACCCCTAGCTCATTCTTTAAGGCCAAAATCAGTTCAGACTACATAACTGAGAAAATACCAGAAAGGAAAGTTACAAATCAATATCCATTATCATCGGTGATGCTGGAATGCTTAGAAATCTCAGCAAACGTAATCTAAACTGTACAATTCATTGTATGGCAGTTATTCCTCGACAGGACTGCCATTATCCACCCTAGCTGAGCACGCCTCTCTTCCTGCCATCATCCTAGGAGTTAAGCGATCCATCTGTGATACAGTCCAGTAAAATAACCGTTTCAGAGCCCCTCGTGGCTTCGAGTTTAAAGACAGGACTTTGCCTCAACCTGGTGTTCATTGCTGTTGATGCAATTAAAGAGCTAGTAACTGGCTATGATCTTTAGATAAAAGTTACAAAAGGGGACCTAAATTCCAGAAGACAAGGCCCACAGCAAAATTCATCACAGCCTGGATGCGAGCCTGGCCCCTTCACAAAAACACAGTACTCCACCTTCTGGGCTGTTGCCTTCTCCCACGTGCAAGCTTTGGCTTCCTAATTCTACATCACTCTCCCTCAAAAAAAAATCACCCACAGGCCCTCCCCACCCTCTATTTTCCACACCCAAGCCCCATTTTAGGTAGTAGCAGTCCTCTGGGGCTCCCACTCATACAGCCAGGCCTGAAGCCATTAAATAGTCAAGACCAGCATGACAGCTGCATTAAAGGGAGACTCCAGAAGACAGAGTAGCTTGGCTCACAGTAAAAAACCAGAAACCCTTTCAAAGAGAGCAAGAAAACGAAACAAAATACAAATCTACCATTTAAATCCAGCCACAGACTAAGACTTTAATTCTTCCTTACTGGTTTGTTCCTTAAAAGCACAATGCAGTGGGGCCTTTTGAACTCACACTTCATACTTCATCAAAGGATTATCACTCTTCAGTACCTTGGCCATGACTAGCCCTTTAATTAGGAGAAAGAACTGGAGCTAAGATATAAGCAGTGTTCCAGTGAAAGAACCGATGACAGAGGATTTCTCCCACAGGCTGTGCCTCCACCCTGAAATGGACATGAAGTTCATAAGAACGGAAAGATCCCCCTATATTCTTCTTGGCCTACAGCTTTTAACAAGACAGACTAAATTATCCCATCTGAAGTACAAGTCAAACATTATCTCCGGCTGCTCAGCTTCTAAAGCCATAAACAGTACCAGCATTGCCAAACTTGAATTCAAAGACTTAAAATGTTTGGAGAATTGTCCTCAAATTGGGGTGGGGTTTGGGAGTCTGGGAGAAAGAAAGGAAAAATACTTTATTTAGTTAACTGTACACTGGACAGAGGGCCTTAGGCCCCCAGACGTCTGTAGGCAGTCTTTGGGGTGCAGCAAAGCCTGTCCTCGCCCTTGAGCAGGACACCTCACCCAGAAGACACAAGAAAGTGTGGCCTGACCACGATCTGTTGGTGCGAGGCCCAAAGGTGAAGGAGGGGAACATCTGGCGGGCTGGAAAAGCTTTTTCTGGAGGAGCCGGCTCGGATCCTGCGTGCCTGCAAGAGCCCCTGGGAGGGTCACTTACTTGTCCAATATGAAATCACATTCTAGCTAGCAAGCCAGCAGGCCACCACGCACAGCCGCACCGCACCCAGGAGGGCGGTCCAAGCACGCTGTGACTCCGCCCGCTCCGGTCCAGCCCATCCAGCGACCCTTGTAAGGCGCGTCCTGATTGGTCCTTTGAAACGGGTGACAGGAATGGCCAGTACCTGTAAGCCCTGCCCCTTCCCGCTTCGGGCAAGTCCTGAGTCTCGCAATCAGCTTCAAATTCCTCCTGCTCCCTGGGTTTAAAAGGTTCCAGCTCTGCGGACTCTGCTCACTCCGAGAAATGCCAGGCACCCTAACCCATTCCTACAATATGTGATGTGGCCGAGCCTTTGATGTAGAGATGGCACTATAAATCTAAACGGTTGATGGTCCGCTGCCTTTGAGAAGTTGACAGACTGGTTGATAGCTGAGCTTTCCAGTAAGCTCTGTGTGATCCATGAGAGTCCAAAACCTGTTTGGCTTTTTTTTTTTTTTTTTTTTTTTTTTTCTGGGTTAAATGCCAATGGCAATGAGAATTCCAACTTGAGCTCTACCCTGTGCTGTTTTCATTAAAAGTAGATCCCTAGGATGAGGGAATGAGAATTGGAACGCAGCTTTAGCAGCCCTGTATCCGAAAGTTTTGTCACTCTACAAAAAGAAACTGAGGGAGGAAATTGGGGACTTTCCCAAGGTTGTGAAGGTCAAATCTTTTCAGTAATAACAGGGACTTCCTTCAACAGACCTGATAACCTAAAGGAAACAAGTGATCTATTTTGGTCATCCAAGTGACAACTCTGTCTTGATGAGGCGGAGGCCACAGGCTTAGACCCCAACTGTATTTGGTCCTGCACCCTGTTGGAGGTCTTGATTTGAATTTAGCTGCCTCTTCACCATAGGTTCTCAACCCGTGGGCCCTGACCCCTTTGCGGTAAAATATCAGATGTTTACATTAGAATTCACAGTAGTAACAAAATTGTAGTAATGAAGTAGGAACGCAGTAATTTTATGGTTGGGTCACCACAACATGAGAACCTGTATTAAGGGGTCACAGCATTAAAAAGATTGAGAACCCAGACAACTAGGAATAGCGCTTCCTCAAGATCCAGCCATACCACTCCTAGGCATATATCCAAAAGAGACTCAAGTACACAAAAAAGACATTTGCTCAACCATGTTTGTAGCAGCTTTATTTGTAATAGCCAGAAGTTGGAAACAGCCCAGATGCCCCTCAACTGAAGAATGGATGCAGAAATTGTGGTATATCTATACAATGGAGTATTACTCAGCAATGAAAAATAAGGAAATCATGAAATTTGCAGGTAAATGGTGGGACCTGGAAAGAATCATCCTGAGTGAGTTGTCCCAGAAGCAAAAAGACACACATGGTATATACTCATTCATATAAACATACAACATAGGATAAACCCACTAAAATCAGTACATCTAAACAAACTAAGCAAAAGAGAGGACCCTGACTAAAACACTCAATCCCCATCCTGAAAGGCAAAGAGGATGGACATCAGAAGAAGAAGAAAACAGGAAACAACCTCGGAACCTGCTACAGAGGGCCTCTGAAAGCCAGAAGAAGAAAACAGGAAACAACCTAGGAACCTGCCACAAAGGGCCTCTGAAAGCATCTGCCCTGCAGACCATCAAAGCAGATGCTGAGCCTGATGGCCAACTGTCGGGCAGAGTGAATGGAATTTTATGTAAGAAGTAGGAAATAGCAAGAGCTGGAGAGGACAGGAAATCCACAAAGAGAGCAACAGAACAAGAAAATTTGAACACAGGGAACTTCGCAGAGACTCATACTCCAACCAAGGACTATTCATAGAGATAACCTAGAACCCCTGCACAGATGTAGTGCATGGCAGTTCAGTTTCCAAGTGGGTTACATAGTAATGGGAACAGGGACTGCCTCTGACATAATCTGATTGGCCTGCTCTTTGATCACCTCCCCCTGAGGGGGGAACAGCCGTACCAGGCCACCGAAGAAGACAATGCAGCCACTTCTGATGAGAGCTGATAGTCTAAGATCAGAAAGAAGAAGAGGAGGACCTCCCCTATCAGTGGACTTGGGGAGGGGCATGCATGCAGAAAGGGGAAGAAGGGTGGGATCGGGAGGGGAGGAGGGAGGGGCTTATGGGGGGATACAAAATTAATAAAGTGTAATTAATAATAATAATAATAAAAAGGAAAAAAAAGATTGAGAACCACAAGTTTTCACTTTGCATTTTCAACTATTCAAAACACTGGCTAGAGAATGCCGGATCATGTTTCTTGGTCATGTGGACCAACTGTATAAAGGAATGACAAGTTTAAGACCAGGTTGTCTTTCCTTCCAAAGCACTATGAAGGACAAAGTAAGTACCAGACATATAATTATTTAGCAAAAGGTTGGATGCCTCATACATAGGGTACATTGCCCCAGCTCTTCCTTAATATATGCCAGGAATGGAGTGAGCCTGTCCCTCCTGGACCATGGCTGGGATTGAAACCGTAAAGGGTCTCCTCGAGGCTAAACATAAATTAGTGTGTTGGGCTGTATGGGTAGCGCTCTCTAGTCTTTTGGGGTTTGTTTGTTTGTTTGTTTGTTTGTTTTTGTTTGTTTGATTGATTGATTGCTTGTTTCCTCTTAAGTAGCATCCTATCGATAGCAAAAATAGCATTGTGGCTGGTTCCATTGTTCTAAACAATGACCTTGAAAGGACCTTGGGATAAAAGCCAAAGATGAAAGAACGTGGGTTACTAATGCCATGTACACCAGACCAGGCTGAGTCCAAAGAGCAGGCCCTGCAGCTTATTTCCAGCACTAGAAATCATGTGACAGACCTCTACTATGGAACCCTCTGAAACTATATCACTTCCGAGTGGCAATTTTCACACTAGGATCTATGCAAATAAATAAAAAAAAACCTTAAGTATTTTATAAAGAACTGGATGTGACACAATATGACTGGAAGCAGAAGAGGAAATGGCTATACATGGAGAAGGCAGCAAGTACACAGGATTACCTTCTTTCCTAACAGTCTGCTCCTGAAAACCTAACTCACTCAAAGAAACCAATCCCATTGGAACACAGCGCCCAGTGACATAATTACCTTCCACATATTATAGGTTCTATGACTTGTCAACATCATTACACTGGGGACTAAGCTTCCAGCATATGAATCCTCTGGAGTCCGGCTCAAAGCATATATAGACCATATCAGTAAGAGTATACAGACACACACATATGAAGTCATGCTCAATCTTACACATGCACAGTCACACAAATACAAATTAAATCGTGATACAAAAAGATAAACACAGACACACAGACATACAGACTGTATACAGACATACTGATAGAACTTACACAACTATATGTATGCCTGAACACACACTCACATCCATATAGGTACAGTCTTATATCACTACTTCATTTTCATACATCATACACATAGAAATATATACAATTATTCATTGGCACATAAGCACATAAACTTAGGGACTCACAAAAGCATATGTGTACATATGAACAGACTTACATAGACGTAGGCATACATGAATATATAACCTCTTCAACCCAAATAATTCCCTATCCGTTTTACATGACATATTCTGTTAACAAATGTGCTCCAGAGAAAAGAATGAGTTCACTTTTTGCACATGTTCGTTTTTCATTCATCAATAAGTCAAGTATTTGATGACAATATATAGAAATAAAATGATGACAAGTACACTCAGAAATAATAGTAACATCTGAGTTTTAAGGTCTATCATTATAAAAATTAGTGATTTTAAGACTTTTATGGATCGTATAAGACCAGAATTCCTCTTGGAATCATATATTCTTAAATATTTATTGCTCCCATCTCTCTGGTTACTTTGAATGCCTCTAGAGTTGTAAATAAAGAAGTCAAGACTTAGGAAGGTACGTTATTATGGAATATGCATAGTTCTTTGTGTTGCTTAGAAAAATATAACTCAAATTTGTTGAAACAAATTACCACTTTATTGATTCACATAATTGGGCAATTTAAGAAGAAAGTGAAACTCAGAAGAGGCTGACTCCAAAATTCCAATTATGTCTTAAGTGAGCATTTATGTTAATTCCTAGGATGACTCCGTACTCAGGTGGGATCATGCCACACAGTAGAAAACATGGTGAGCAACTACTTTGACATCACCATTTCTTCATGAATCTTGGTTGGAGAAAGGCAATAGAATCTTCACACTCACAATTCTTTTTTTTTAATTTTTATTTTTTTAATATTAATCACAGGTTATTTACTTTGTATCCCAGCCGTAGCCCCCTCCCCCATTCCCTCCCATTCCCACCCTCCCTCCCTCATCTCCTCCCTGCCCCTTTTCAAGTCCACTGATAGGGGAGAATCTCCTCCCCTTTCATCTGATACTGGTTTATCAGCTATCTTCAGGACTGGCTCCAAAGTCCTCCTCTGTGGCCTGGCAGGGCTGCTCCTCCCTCAGGGGTGGGGGAGGAGGTCAAAGAGCCCGCCATTGAGTTCATATCAGAAACAGTCCTTGTTCTCCTTATTAGGGTACCCACTTGGATACTGCACACTCACAATTCTTGGAAAGGTACTAGACAAGTGGCCAACCCTGGCAATGGGCTAAGAAGATGTGAATCTTGCACTGGTAAGAGAGACGGGATGGTGAGGGTGAACTGATATTACAAAGCCATGAATGAATTTCAGAAAATGTACTGAGAGAAAGCAGGAGGGAGAAGACCTCAAGCTTTGTGACAGTATATTTGTAAATGATGAACTCACATACTAGGACAACATTTTTGTGATGTTATGAATGCACACATTCAAAATTACCTATGATGTAGAAAAAGAAAATGACCTAGAGTGATCTGGGGAGGGAAAGTGAGTGAGCCAACCTATGAATGGGCATGAGGAAGCTTTCCCAGTCAATGAGAATGCTGAAAATCTTGAGAGATGTTTGAGTCTCATCAATGCATCTATTTGGCACTACGTGTTTCATTAGGTGTCCAATGTTAAAAACATTAGGCAGCACAGCTGGAAGTTGGGAGTAATGGAAATGATACAAGAATTAGCAACGGAAAGAGGCTGGAAAGTTGGTGGATTTGGATGGTGAGTGCACAGAAGCTCATTAAATTGCTTGTTTGCCTTGAATGTTTGAATTTTTTCCTAAGAACACATGTTTTAAAGCAAAGGAATTTACATCCATGTGGTAACTAGAATGAAATCAATAAGGATTAGGTACTGAGGCACCGCACAACCTGAAACAGTTCCTTGCTAAGGAGGTGGAGGTAGGGGCAGAGCAAGGGAAAAGCTCCTGGAAAATGCATCCCATGAGGTAGGACATTAGACTTGAGACTTGACAGCAAATAAACAGTGGAGATGCCCTGAAGAGACAGTGGTGACTGGAGATCACTGTGGCACTTTGAAGGGCAAGCTCCTATAGCCCCAGGCAGGGCATCCACCAGGTATCCTCGAGTTACCTAAGTAAGATGTAACACTTAGGTACTGCCACATGAGGGGATTCAAGAAAAGTATACATTCAAACACTAGGAAATGTTCTAGAGCCACATACTGTGTCAAAGCAGGAAAAAGAATGCAATGTCACAGAACTTGCTCTCTACCAGATCGCTGCCATCATGGGCATGCATGCAGCCCATTAAACCGGCTAGGGTAACCAAAGTGCTGGGGAAACTCAGTTTGCAGGGACAGTGCAAGCAGGTAGGTGTGGAATTTATGGATGACAGCAGCACTTTATGATCTGAAAGGTCAAAGGCCCTGTTCGCTAAGGTGATGTGCTCACGCTATTGGAGTCAGGGTCTCAGAGATTGCGCTGACCTTGCTGCTGAGTTCTAAGATATCCACCACTTAACTCACGGGATGACCTGAAACTATTAAACAGAGCATTTGTACAATTTTTTTTAAAGAGATTGCCAGAACTTTCCTAATGCCATACTTAGTGTAGTCTAAGCAGAACAGAAGAGAGCAGGCTGTGGTATGTTTTGTCTATTACCACCTCACCATCCCCAAGGTGGCTGGCACATCTCATTTTCTTTACCTGTGAGAAAACACCTGATGGTAACTGCATCCCCGCAGTAGGGCGGAGAGGTCCAATGGCATGCTTCTGTGTGTTCCACCTGGGACAGAAGAAGTGAGGCCTGGGACAGGTACAGCAGAGAGTGCTGGCTTCAGAGAGCCTGCACTGTCTCTGTGTCTGCAGCTCACTGCTGCCTTTTCTCTTCCCCTAAGCAGCTGCTGCACCTGCTCAGGCTTCTGCACCTGCAGAGACTGCCAGTGCACCTCCTGCTGAAAGGACCGTCTCTCCTGCTGCTCTGCTGGCTGCTCTAGGTGTGCCCAGGGCTGTGTCTGCTGAGGGGCATCTATAGACACAGCAACATGGACAAAATGGAATTTGTTTATCCGAGCAACCCTGCCCCTGCTCTTTTCTAGAAAGTATTTAAAGGGACAGGAGAAAGAGGGGGGCAGCATCCCCCAAGTACTTCTTTTCTGTGTTTTTCAGGGAAATGCTGAGGATTGGATTCAGAGCCTTGTATATGCTACACAAATACTCTGCCACTCAACCACATCCTTAGACCTGGTCCTCTCTTTTTAAACATTGTGTTTGTTTGTCTTCTGGAGACTGTATCTCACTATATAGCCCTGGCTGGTCTGGAACTCCCTACATTTACCTTGCATTAAGCTGTTAGTAATCCTCCTGCCTCTGACTCCTGAGTTGAAGGATTATAGGCCTGCACCACCACAAGCAGCAGGCTCAGTTCTCTTGGTGATTCAGTTAATGATGTATCTGATCACCTCCAAGAGGAGGTGGACAATTTAGAATGTAAAGTCTTAGTAATACCTTAATTAATGCATTTTGTCTATGCTGCCTTTTTCACATAAACACAAAAGCAGTATCTGATTTTAAAATGTATATCTAGGTAAATCAAAAGGAGAATTGCTTGTTATTTATAACAGAGATGAAAACAAAGAAATAAGAAAGCCATGCGATAGTTCACTTACCAGCCAATATCTAGTCTGTTAAAGAGACAGAAGAAGTAATTTTTTACACACCAGACTCATGGCCTTGATAAAATATAATAGTAAAGATGATACCTTCAGCAGAGCTCTTTTTTCTGATTCTCTACACTTTTTGAGACTATGAATGGAGCCTCTGGTGTCTTTCTGTGTATAAGAGCTATGCAAAACCTTCTCCATTATTCTCACAGTGGTCCCAGGGGAGGTACCATTACTACCCAGTCACTATGGAGCACATAGATGTATCATATCCATGCATTGTATTGCTTCCATCCTGAAACCAATGGAGAACCACAAAATGTATTTTTCTCAGGTAATATAAATGTTCTGGAACCATCATTGGAAAGTCTGTGACTTCAAGGAGGCTATAAAAAGCACAAAGATATGTACATGTACACATGGAATTCTATTCATCTGTAAAGAAAAATGAAAGCATGAGTTTGTAGGTAAATGAATGAAAATGATACAGAATGAAGCAACCCAGACCTAGAAAGGCAAATGCATCATACACTATCTTATTTGTGATTCCCAGCTCTGAATCATTAGCTGTGAGTATATAACTTAGAGTAACTACAAAAATCAGAAAAGTAAGAAGGGACAGAGCAGGGAGCTCTAGAGAGGGGAATAGCAAATTCCAGGCTAGAAATGGAAGGAGGCTTTATGGGGGGGGGGAGGAATACAGAGGGAGAGGAAGGGAAAAGGGATAGATTACAAATGGAGAATCATATTGTTATTGTTTCATATTTACTTACAATTCCATTGTGTGTGTTGTATATAGTTTAAACAAAGTTACACCACTAAGAGTGATAATAGTCCCCTGAAGAGTCATAGTCTATCCAACAAAATTATAATACTATGCATGAAAAATCTATCAAGCTGTTGGTAAAGGAGTCCAAGAGACCTACAAAATAATGTGGGCTACTACCATCGCCCTTGGTTGTATATCAAAATTTGAAATTAAATGTTTATTTTTGAAGATACTATGCACTTCAGACACAGGAATTTGAGGAACTGAGCTGGAACTGACAGACCTCAGAACTCTCCTCCCTGGCAACTAGATCTCATAGTACTGGAAGATGCTATGCAGGCTGCCAAGTGAGAAAAACAATCAGTATTCCCATTCGCCTGTGATGCCTGTGAACCACAACAAAGAGCAGTACAACAAGATATCCCCAACGATACAATAATAGCACTTATTTCTTGGTAGTAACCAAAAAGCTGTCTAATTAGACTTAAGGGCTTCACAAAAGGAAGGAATTCATATCTGATATTGTAAAGTTAGCCAACTGCCCATGGACAATAAGGCCACAAAACCTAGAGGAGAATCCACACTTTCCTATACAGCATAATTTCCAACTGCATTCTAAATGCTTATTCTTTTGCCCACAGATAAGTCATAGCTCTCACTCATCACCAGAGATGCTTCTCCTTTTCTCTGAAGCAGAGACCATTACATAAGGCTACAGTTGGTCAGTTGAAGAAAGCAACTGACCATAGGCTGTCCAACATTTTTTTATATATCTACAACAAACCTCTATCCCCACAGCTCAGAAAATATCAAAGTGGAGACAGAAAGATTGCAAGAGCCAGAGGATATCAGCTGAGATTTTGTGTCTTGTGTAAAGATCAGAGAAGCTACACTCATAAGATCGCTACAATATGAGTGTAAACAGCACCTAAACAACGGGACAACTCCAGTTGATATGCCTACGTAAATGGGAGAAATGTCACAAGGCTCCACCCAGATGAATAGCTACTGGTAATTAATGACTGCTGAAAGGGGAGAGGATCAGCCCTCCACAGAGATGATCTCCCAGTTGGTTATCCAATTCCAAATAATCAGTCTTAAAAACATGAAGATGAGCCGTATTACGCAGCCTCAGCAGATGTAGTTATATATTTATATGTATGTATACATGAAGCAATAATAATTAAAGGGAAAAGAAAACAATAAAAATAGAGATAATATATGAAAATAGAAAGAAAGGCTTTGAGTTGGTGAAGGGGAAGCAGTCAGAGGGGGCAAGTTATGATAATAAGGGACTGAAGATGGCCAAAGTATATTACATACACATAGCTGTAGGGAGTGGAAGGATTCCTGAGTAAGTGTATGCTGTCGACTTGGGCATACCCATGTCAAAGACCTCAAAGCCTCAGATACCATAGGAACGGCAACCCCACCCAACCCGTGCTGTCAAGGCTCAAAGGGCAGCCAAGTGTGAATGTTGACAGTGTGTGTAGAAACTGTTCAGCATAGCTTATTTTCCTCCGGATATTCATGGCCTGAAGACTGTTCCCTATAGGAACTGCTTCTGCTGAGATTAGCTAAACCTGTCTCCTTAATCCACACCTACGCCATGAACCCTGCCTCCTTGTTAGTCCGTGTATAACTCCATCTACTCATTCAGCTGTATGCAATAATCCAGCCACTGTGTTCAACTCTATAGAATAAACATGGCAAGCTTCTGGAGTGCTGTGGTTGCTCCAGCTGAGTGCCCAGATCACCCAACACCCAGCTTTCTGTCTCTCTGTATATTTGTCTTTTTTTCTTTCTCTTGCCACACTAGCCAGGTCTATCCCTTGGAGTCATGCTGGATGTGACAGAAATATTAAAAACTAATAAAAATGAAACAACTTCTAAGATGAATTTGGAGGGGGGCTGTGGTAGTAAATTTTAAGGTCAATAAACAAAAATAGGCAGAAATTAATTGTGTATACTATTTAGAACTGAATGTAATATCTAAAGTATATACATAGTATAAACTATTTAGAATATTCTTTCATTGAGAAACACCTACTACTGCCTTAAAAGATGCCTTAATTACTGTATCTATTGCCCATAAAAGTAAGATAACAGTATTTCTAGGCCTTTGATATCTTATAAATTTCATGTAAGAATGAAGTGATCTGCTGGGTTTTTATCTCTATTGAAGATATTTTTTTTCATACAATATATTCCAATCACGGTTATCTCTACCTCAAGTCCTCTCAGATCCTCCCCAAAAGAACATGAGACAAGATAGGTCATGAGCTTAAGGAAAACCCAAATATTATTGTTCTCCTAAAGGAACATAGCAATAAAATGACCCCTAACCTCATTCTGCTATGCGGATAGATCAATGCCTTGCTCAGCCATTACCAGAGCAGCTTTCTTCTATGGGAGATGGAAACAAATACATAGAACCACAACTAGACAGTGAACAGAGAGTGGGAGACTTTGGCGCACTCTGTCTTAAATGAGATGTCTTCATTAAGTTGCAGTTTTTTAAGGTATAAAAATGTAAAACTGTCTCTCACCTAACCATTGTAAAAGGTTGCCAACAGGCAGCAGAATTAAAGTCAGAAAATTAGGAATCAGGCATGAATTTTAACCGCAGACCTTATTAGTTGTATGACTCGTGTTCTCAGCCTCTATTTCCTCCTCTTCAAAATGGGACTAACTACCTCCAAGAGCTATATGAGGGTTAAATAGTCCACTCACTTGTTCATGTATCTTATCAAACTACAAAATATCTCTCTCGTGTTCGGTTCTGTATGTAAGGTACATGAACACAGTGGCTGCTCTGGGCAATGTGGTTTGTCTGGACCTATTTACCCTTCCTTCCTGTGCCTTGTTTTTTTTTTTTTTTTTTTTTTTTTTTTTTTTTTTTTTTTTTTTTTTTGCTATCCGGGTCCTCCTAGTGTCAGTGTGTAGGGCTGTTGTATTAGATGATTTGTTCTTTGCTAGCTGGAGCTGAGCTCCTGAACTGAGCACACATACCTTCTCAAAAACTCTCAAAAACTCCAGTCTTCTGCAGAATGGCAAAGGCTAGAAGGAATGTATGTACACCACCACAGCCAAAAATCTTTTGCCTCAAATAAACATGCTCTGTCTTATTCATTTCCAAGATTAATTTTTCAGGATTACTGTCATTTTTGTCTGTTTGCTTTGACAGTATATTATTGCTCCAAAATTTCCATGTGTGTAAAGCTTATGGCATGTACAAATAAAAAAAATATATGCACAGGAAAAATTAAAATCTTGTATTAGTTACTCTTCTGTTGCTGTCATAAAACACAATGACTAATACAACTTGTTTAAGAAAAGGTTTGTTTGGGTTTATCGTTTCAGAGGGCTAGAGTCCATAGTGGCAGGAAGGCATGGCAGCGAGTAGAATGTGGCTGAAGAGGGAAGCTGAGAGCTCATGTACTCAGTGACAAGCAAAAAAACAGAGCATACTGGAAATAACAGCCAGTCTTTAAACTCTCAGAGCTCACAGTGACATGCTTCCTCCAATAACATCTCATCCCCTAAACCTCCCCAAACATGTGTGCTGGAAACTAAGGATTCAAATAGATGAGCCTTAGTGGGACATTCACTTTTAAACCACCATTTCTCTTTCCCAAACATGTATTATTTATTTCGGAGAATAGAAAATATACACAAAAAGCTAACTAAAGTTATGTAGAATTTGGAAGCCCTCATTATGGAAGGATATATATTAACTTCAGAATAGTGCATAACAGATATTCTAATGAGACAATGATTTACCCTGGGGTTTGAGATTACTGAGGTAAGTATGGGGGGGTATGCTTTGTCTAATTAAAACTCTATGGTACCTATGTCAAAAGTGATCCTATTTCCTAGGTGAGAATATTAAGCTCAGTTAAGTTAAACAACTTGTATAACCAACTTCCATAATATGCAGGGTCCAGTCGGATCCTGTATTGATTGTTATTGATTTTTAAAATAATGACACATTAAGGCAAGTTCAGTAACTTTCTGAACATGCCCTGTATGGTTACAAAGGTTGTACAAAATGCTGAGTTTGCTTATTTAAATACTAACTGGTAGAGCTGTGTCAGAACTTAGCATACTGGATTGGAAGTTTAAGACTTAAATCATATACACACCCACAATAGAAGTGTTCATCAGGAGCAATAATGGAGCTGAGGTATTCAGGTTTCCTAGGTATTGTTCTCATGGAGTCCACTTGTGAGCAGCTGTGAACTCGCTGAAAGATGAGTAGGTGGACGTCGGAGACTCACAGAAAACATGGTTGATCTTGAAGGCAGCAAGAACAAGGATCTCCTTCAGTGCTTTCCTTTCCTGTGACTGATGTCCTATTCCTTAGAAATGTTGCAGATCAATCAGAGAATATTCAAAGGCAGTAACAACATTTATGTAAATGTTTAGAATGTTAGAACTGTTAAGCTTGTAGGCTGGAGGAATCTTGTCTGTCATCAAATCTCCTCTCTAAGGAGATGAAACCTTTAAGGGAATGAGGCACTGACTTGCTCTCCACAGTGCTACACAGCCAGCAGTGCTAAAAGACAAAAAAAACAAAACAAAACAAAAAAAAAAAACACTAAAAGAAGCTACTGTAGTATCTGCTGAATTTTCATCAAATAGCAAAGGGATCTGTAAGGCTGTGTGTAGATCCAATGAGGAAAACCAGTTCTAAACTGATAAATTTTTAGGTTTTTAATGTGTTTATTTTGTATATGTGTGTGAACATTCCATGGGACATGTGGAGAGGTCAGAGGACAGCTTGTGGGAGTTGGTTCTCTCCCTCTACTGTACGGGGCTTGGGGATTGAACTAACGTTGGTAGGCTGGTTACAAGTGCTTTTGTTTACTGAGCCATCTCACTGAAGACAGGTTTTGAGTCTTGGATAATAGAAAGTTCTCAGGCTCCAAGATGAGACACACTAATAGGCTGTCCCCTTCAGGAGAAGCTTTTCAACATGGAACTCCAAACACATGTCTTAGAATACCAGAAACTGAAGAACATTGACACCGAGACAAAGGCTGACAAGAACAGAGGTAGACCTTCTTTTCTTCTTATGTAAGCAATTGTGTTGGAATCAAAAAGTGATGCTCTCGCCGTGAGGGCACAACCATTCTTCAGGGATCCTTCGTAGCAGCAATATTTGTACTATTATGAATCCATATACTTTATTCTATCTCAAAAAGCTGAGTGGGTTCAGTGTTCCAATACAGGGAAAAATAATTGACCTGAGTCCATCAAAGCTAGTCTTTGTATGTGACCAAACCAATGGGCAATTCTTATTCTTCAGAAGCATTTTTTTACTCTAATTGGAAAAATTATACAATACACTGTCATTCAATTCTAGTTATAGGTTGGTGAGTCTCCCTGTGTTTCTGTTTGGGCTTAGATACTGTAAATATTATGTCCAGCCCCAGTGGTCAGCCTCAGATATAAGAATCACCACGCTTACAGACATCTGCAGGGAGAAAGCTCTGGATAAATCTGTCTCAATAGTAATGATGAATTGCATGACTTCATAGAAATGGTAACCTTTGCAGGCAAAAGTTCAGTCAGGTTGAGGAATAGAAAATGAGGACATCGCAGGACAATTCCATTAGCTTTGATATAGAGACAAAGCCAAAAGGGGAGTCAAATTAACGGCACATTCAGAAAGGGCAATAGATAAACCAGTCCAACTCTCAAGAGGAACGATTGAACATATACCATTGTTTCCTCTTCTTCCACTAAAGGCTACTTTTAATTTACACTCTAGCCACACCTGACTCCATTAACTGAGTTTCTAAAAGGAGTGAGGGACTTGTTCGTTTAAAATAAAGTCAATTTTTTTTCACAAAGTTTCCATTTACTGTGGAATTTAACCCTAAACATCTAAGAATCTTGGGTTTTATATAATACAGAGGGTCATTACAATATTATCCAAATGTTAAAGTGTGTATCTTCTCTACTGGTGAAGTGGCTCATAGAGAGTGATTCACCCCTGACAAAATTCTTAGAAGTCTTTATGAACTCTCCTCCTCTTGACCCACATGTTCATCAAAAACTGAGCTACATGCTGAATACTCTGTTTTCACATCCCCATCAAATCCTTCTCTGAAATATCAAATATAGCTTACTCATTCTGTTTTATTTTTTATTTTCTTTCAGAGGACATAGACTCAAAGAGTTGAAATAATGGTGGCTGCTACCATTTATTGAGCATTTTTGGTTTACTGGTCAGTTTTAAGTCTTATTTAGTCTTATAAAAACTCATAGAGATAAATGCTGTATTCTTTCTCATCTATGATAAGATAAGAAAGAAATTGCTAAGTATAAAATAGAGTAAGTCATCTAGAGAAATGTAGCTAGCTATCTGAAATGGGTTTGATTCCAGGTCCAATGCCAAATCTTGTTCTTGGTTTGTTTTTCAGAAGTAGTATTGCTACAAAGCTTAGGCTGGCCCTGAGCCTATAATCTTCCTGGCTCATCCTCTTGAATCAAATTCAGTTTTCTAGACCCCCATCATCTTTACTTGATACACCATGCCACTTTCACATGCATGTGCCTAATTCTGGATGATACAGAACACCATTCAGCAGAGACAGATCCGTGGTCTAACTGACCTCACATAACCACAGTTCACTGCACTGACTTTCTTTCCTTTCCATCTATACATTTTTAAGAGGAAAAATATATTTTACTAGACTGGAGAGAATGAAAAAAAATCTTACAACTTTTCCCTTTGGACAAATTTTCCAGGTCACCCAAAGACATGTCTATAGGTGTATTCCATGTAAAATTCATTTCTCCATGTAGGACACTAGAGCATCTGTTAATAGTTCGAAAGTGGTTCTGTGTAGAGACAAAGAAGAATAATGTTTGTAACAAAATAGATGAAATGCAAGGCCATTCGTGTGAAATGGAACTTCACACACAGAGAACGCAAGGATTCCTAGTTCTCTTTCAAGCATGGAAGCTGGGAGAGTTGACCTCAGTGTATGACAATGACTGTTAGAGGTAGAGACTGGCAAATGCTGAGAGAAGGAGGATGTAGGGACTGGAAAATAAGGACCAAGCAGCAATAAGCTCCGGTACTCTACCACACAGTACAGGACACCCCAGGTTACACTAATCTGTATGTTTTAGAAGTACCTAGAAGAGAAGTGCTTGCAGCCTCTGAACATAAAGTATTAATGAGAAGATAGAACGATTACTTTATTTGACTAACATACACTGTTTAAGTATATTAAAATATGTACAATTTCCCATTAATATGTACAATTATTACCTATTACAAATTTTAATGTTTAAAGAGATGGAAGTGCTGACTGCCTCTATAGGTATGTCAAATCATCACACTACAACAAATGTGTGTAAGTAAAATATTCATGATATATAAAAGAGTTAAAGATAACAAAGACGGATAGGGTAAGCAACAAAGCTACTCCCTTCCCATATTTCTTACCAATCAAGTCTACATTCAAAGCCCTCTTTTAGAAACTTCCCACTTGGCTATTTCATTTCTTTATGCGTGCACTCATTACCATGCCACAACTGAAGAACTGTCAGCAGACAAGGAGATGAAATATTTCATATAAGGATTTCTACACCACTCACAGTAGTTTTTATGTGTGTTCTGTTATATGTTCCAGACACTTCTGAGGCAAAGTAGTTACAACCCTCCAGACAAGACCTAGAAGGACCGTATGTGAAGACAGTACAACAGTAGCTGCATTCAAGAAGGCAACAGACACAGAGAATTTGGTCTTGAAAACAAAAACAAAAAGACAACAACAGGTATCTTTTTCATGTAATATAGACATGAGGAAGAGGGAACCTTGAACTCTCCTCCCGTGTTCAGGAAATCGTCATACAAAGAGTGACATCTAAGTGTGGTACTCTAAGAAGAATGGGGATTTTCCCAAAGAAAGAGGAGAAAGGTGATGAAGGCCTCTCAGATAGGGAGTGAAATAGCAGCGCAAACAATCATGTTATGTTTCAAAAAGAGCAAAAATGTGTGTCTAACAGGGCTGTCATGAGCCAGGAATCTGAGTGTGGGTAGGTCCCCATGCTCAGGCTCAGAGATCTTGATATTATCTTATATATACTATAGTAGTGTCTTCTTAATTGCTTGACAGTTTTCCTGTGTTTCCCACTATTACCTTTTAAAAGTGGGTGGGAAATAGAAGTTAAGAAAAACTATTAAAATCGGAAGCAGATACCTACATACAGCACGATTTCTAAGGACAGAAATCCTAAGCATACCTAAACCAGTGATTGTGATATAGCTAAAGAAGAATTATAGGACAAAGGACCACTCACCACATCATGAAGGATGTGAATTGCATAAAAAAAAATTTTGTCCTAACAAATTTTTCTATAGGAGAATCACTAATATTTGCAGAATGCCTAGTCTGTGTTGATATAGGTGTGAAAATTAATTGTAACCCTTACTTCAAGACATAGTCACTTTATGTCTATATTTGTCCCATAAAGTACCGTGCTTGCTGAAGCTTCTTCCACTAGGGACTAAAACAGGAACACTGGAATTATTTTTACCCACAGTGTGCTCCTCATCTCTCCTGTCTCCCCACCTTCCCTGACTGCGTTTCTCTCTTAACACTTGTTATGTTTACCCCAGTCTCTCTCTTAAAATTATGTTTTGGATTTGAGAGACTAGTTTTTTTTTTGTAATATTTGTGTCCTTCTAATATTCAATCTACATGTGTATTAGTACACATTCAATATTCTTCTGCTTCATATCTATGCTACATACACATGCATGTACACGCATGGACACATGTATTCCTTATGCTGCGCAGATCCAGGCAGGCCAGTCCACATAGCTGTAACTTTTGCCCTTTCATTCTTAATCATGTTCTATTATGTGAGTATATTACTGTGTAACTAAACTTTTTGATATCAATGGGGACTATGCGAAGAAATCGCTGATTTTGACTTTCCATCAGCTCTTCGGACATTATTATCTTCATTTTAGGGGTAAGGGCACTGGCTTTCTGAAAGGATAAAAATATGGAGATGGAGTTTCAGCTAGATCTAGTGTACTCCAACACCTGCCTTAGCACGTCTTTTTCCCTGAGAACTTAAGTTCAACAGTGCTCTGGGAGACCTCTCCAAGTCACTCTAGATTTTATGAGCCCTTTTGATGAGTCACTGCCAGGCTGAAGAGGGTCCTTCCTGAGCTACCTCTAGCAGTAAGTGTCAAAACAGCATTGTCCACCTAGGCAACTTCATGCGCAGCAGTGAGTTGTAGCAAAGATTTTCGGTCCAACAGAGAAATGCTGAACAGACACACAGCTGCTTGGAGCACTTTTCTCTCTTGTCCATCACTTATGCCTTCATGTGACTACACGCGAATAGAACTGTACACTTCCAAAACTCTCGTAGGAAAGGAAGTGCTCTAGAAGCCAGGGCAAATAAGGAAGCTGGACACTAAGGAAGCTAAGTGAGTCAACCAATAAGTGGTAGCTCGGGATAAGAACTTCTTTCCTCTACAGATAGTTCCTACTTAGATTAAATAGAAGTTATGTTGACTTTAAGAGAGAATAACTATATACAATTCATGAATCCTCTCAACACGGTCTTTGTTACTAAAGCTCCACTGCTTCATTTGGAAATACATTCAGTTCCCCCCGCCCTCCAACGCCCTCCATGACACCTGAGAACCACAGATCTTGATACTCAAAATATCCATAAGTTAAAAAGACAGCAGGCAGTGGGAGCTAGCACTATTGGAAGGTGCTGGAATAGAGTCCTTCCTAGAAGCTCTTTCCAGCTGCTTTTCACTGAAACTGAACTAGGCTCCCTCTCTGTTGTTTGTGCTTGGGTTCTCGTTCTTTAAAAAGAAGCTTTATCGGCTGAATGGAATAGCTCATACCTGTACTCCGAGCACTTAGGAGGTAGAGTCAGGAGGATTAGAAGGTCAAGGTCATCCTTGGCAATATAGAGATTTCAAGGCCAGCCTGGGCTACATAAAATCCTGTTTCAAAATAACGAGGGCTTTATGAATCTCTATGTAGGGCCTACTAAGAAACAAAAATGGTTGAAAACTTAAATTGTTACCTTTGTGTTCCTTTATCCTCACTCCAGAAAGTATTGTCTAATGGGCCTATTCATATCTAATCAATTTTTGGCAGGCTATTTACTATTGTCTAAGGTCTAGACTATGGAGAAACATCTTTGTTTTAAAAAGCATACATATAAATGATTTTTGTTTGGAAGGAAAAAAAACCCCAAATACTCGGAATTAATTGCCCTGTGGGACATTAATGAGTTTTGTGCTTAACCCAGCCATCTTGGTTCACGTTCCCTTTCTGGCACAGTGGAGTCATGTGACTTTTCAGATGGTTTTTATTTACTTGTCATTTCTTTATTAATGAGCTAGAACCATGGGCCTGTGTTAACCTTGCATTTATAGTTTTTAATAAAACTAATACATTGGCAGCCTTAGTTTCTAACACCTGAGAACTCTAGTTAATACATCATATAGTGAGCTGCTTTATGATTAATGATCTAAAATAATAGTCATTTAATTTTCTTACAGTGAGAAACAGCTCACTGTGAAATTCTTGCTTCGGGCCCTTGTATGATTATAGTCAAATCTCTCCTAAGACTGTAACTATCTCCAGGCTGGATGAGGCTAGATTTCCACAGAATGTACTCACCTAGGTGTCCTTGATACTGGAGATTAGCCGGGCTATGCGTGCTTCTATATAGCCACTGTAAGCACTGTGAACTCGGCGAGTCAGAGTCAGATGGTGCAAGCAGACTTCTTCGAAGGTGTGTCTGTGTGTTCCTAGGATGGCATCCTAAGAAAGCCAAATCAAGTTGCATGAACTTCGCTGGGCTAGTTTAGAAAGTTACACATT
Organism: Psammomys obesus; assembly: GCF_907164565.1. Classification (NCBI taxonomy): domain Eukaryota; kingdom Metazoa; phylum Chordata; class Mammalia; order Rodentia; family Muridae; genus Psammomys; species Psammomys obesus. Next base: position 772,999 of record NW_026594418.1, read on the forward strand.
ATACTTCTGTGATAGTAAAATGGTTAAAGAGTAAAGTTTCAGGATGTAGACTTACTTTTTTGAAGTGAAAAGATCTTACATTTGAGCTATAATACTAGCACAGAGGTAGCTAGGGTTGGGAGAGAAAAGAGAGGGAGGGGATATAGGAGTAGGGAAGCCAAAAGAGAGAATTCATGTCAAATGAAGTTGGCTTGTCTTTGTTCATCCAGGGTCATAGGAAGAGGAATAATAAAGGTAATTCAAATGGGAAATTAAGAGGGGTTGATAGCTGATTGGCTGTGGCTTATCCTATTACCTCTGTAACATTGTGATGCCCCTTAAAAAACGACTACTTTCAAAAACCAAAATTGCAAAATAAAATTTAAAAATTCTTCAAACTTAACTTACATATTGATTTGACTTTAACTTCTGATTGTAGGAAAGAAATAAGAGCGAACAGGTAGATTTAATGAGGTAGGCAGAAGCAGTTAGCTATATAGTGAGAGGATTAACACAAAGGTGACACTATCATTGTTACTTGGTTAACTGGTCCTTTTAAATTAAGTTGATGGCTGGAAATCTCCTGCTCTGTTTATGAAAACTGGCTAGATTCATAGCTCAGTTTTGTTGGTTGGTGAGACTCAGTGTGAGTTGTTTCGTTCTGCTAAGGGCTGGATGCTTTAAGGACCTGTGTGGAGAATCACTAGCCATGAATAACAGCAAGAGGAAATTATTATTTTTTTAATTCTTTGATTAAAAAAAATTCTTTAACGCTTTGAAGGAGCTAAAACAGTAAGGCAAAGCAGGGGGCGAGATGGATATGATTAGAAAGGATCTGACTGTGAGGGTGTCCACAGGCAACACTGTCAGACGCCAGAGCGACTAAAAATAAGTACAGACAGTCCATACTCTCTCGCCCGTCCCTTCAAAGGTATCAGAAATAGGGTCGGACTTTAGGGTTACTTACACAGTTCAAAGGGAAGAATGAGACCAGGCCATATAATCTTAATTTAAGTGCCGACAATATGATCATAATGGCCCTGCTTGCCAGAGAAGCAGGCCATGTAGTTACGAGGACAAAGAAGACAGGCTTCCTATCACTTTGCTTTCATCATTTGAACAGTCATTGCATATGTTGTTTTGAACTTTTGCTGATGCTCAGAATGTGGTAACTATGGCTAAGAACATAATTATTGGTATTAGTGCATTTTTGGTTCTACTGAAACAGGCCATGTACTGCCAATAGCCATCTGCACTTAAATGCAACTCCTTACATGAACTCTGAGCTACTTGGGATAAGGAGGGAAAGTTGCTGTGGAAGCATTGTCACAGCCCTGTAATAAATGTCAGCAAGCCTTCCTGCAGCTGAGTCTTGACAGACAAGGGGAACTCACTGTTTTCCCACTGGGAAGGTTATGCACCAGGTCTCTGATGAGCCACAAAAGGTAGCTATATTTTTTTTAAATCTTCCACATACGATCCAATCATGTTGGATGATGCCACAGGAGAAAACAATTACTTATAAATAGGGGCAATCTGGTAAACGTCTGGAATTTAGAGGGGAACCTTCATATGTACTTCCCCCTTTTTATCTTCTTTCCACATAGTCTCATCTATGCATTAGCCACACAGACTAGTCCCACAGGTGTTCCATAGACAAGGATTCTGTGATAAAGTGGTTTCAGGAAATTCAGGATAGCAAATATCTTTCAGAGAAGTTTCCAATGCAACTCAGCACATAGGTAGCTCTGAGAGCTGTGGCGGAGGTACCATTTAACTCCGTGTAGCCCAGAACACCCTAGTCTTTGCACTCATACTGAACAATAACATCGAATCATTTTCAATCATTGTTAATATCCTTCAGCACAAGGGTTTAGGAGAAAATCAATCTCAAAAGGAAGAACAGTGCAGAGACACAGATAGGTGAAGTAACTTTAACAGAGGCATTGTCAGAAGCAGAGAAGGGTTGAGGAAATAGACCAGTGCACAAAAACAGAGGAGGGTACAGGATAATGCCTGTCCTCTTGTCAGAAATCAGCTCAGAAAAACATGCACAAACACATGATAGCAAACAGCTAGGAAGAGTGGAAGCACCAAAGACCCAAGATGCAAAGGTGAAAGGGAGGCCTCCTTTGCTGTAAGTCTTACATTTTATCGGAGTGTGAGCCAAGATCTCAGATGGTATAGAGTCAGAGAAGGTGCACATTCTAGCTCAGGAAGGCAGAGTGTCTTTCTTTGGCTTTTTGGTTCTATTCAGGTGCTTCCTAGGTGTGTGGTACCCACAGACACTGGTAAAGACAGACCATCTTTTCTTTGTCCCCTGACTCAAAGGCTAATTTCTTCTAGAAACGTCTTTAAAAAAAAAAAACATAAAACATACTTAGAAATGAGGGAGCTTTTGCCTAACTAAGTTTACACATGAAATTAACCATTGCAAGCACTCATAATATTTTGGTTTTGTAGAGCACACTGTAGTAATGGGAGGGAATGCTTGACACCAGGAGTGGAGAGATCAGTCTATCAAGCCCCTGTGACCCTTTTGTGACATGGCTATATTGTCTACTGCTGTTGGGAGTAGACAATTGTTGCCCTAATTGGTAGGGAGAAAGAGACGAACTTCAAGCAAAGAATCACTCTCATCAGGCTGGCATAAGGACTCTTGTGTGTGTTCCCTGAGACCTGGAGAGAGATAGAGGAAGCCTTTCTCTTAGTTCTTCCACCTGGCCATGGTTTCATCGTCAGCATGTGGTTTTCTTCTGTTGACTTCATAATCCCTGGCATTTGTCTTGCTATTGTCTACTCAGCCTTGAGGCACAGTTCAAATATCATGTTTCAAGGAAGCTATCCCTAAATCTCTTAAAGTCTTCTTCCCTAGATTTTCATATATATTTTTCTTTTTAGCACTAATTTTAATTTATACCTATATGCTTATGCTTATGAGTCTATATAATCTGCTTGCTGTGCTGTTTCCATGCCAGAAAGAAAGCCCTCCCATCATTTCTACACACACACACACACACACACACACACACACACACACATTCTAGCCACCCTTCAGGGTCTACTTTGAATTCTGTTTTTCACCAGTCAGCACAGCTAAAAACACTCCTGGCTTCCTTCTTTGATTATCTATAAATGGGGCTTCAGACATTTCTAGGATAGCCCTTGTCTCTCTGGCCCTACTCACAGTGGCCACCCATGTTAATGCTTTGTGACTCTAATGGAGGCAGAATTTACTTGGTCTAGGGAGGTATATATGTTAAACTCTGGGCTGGCCAATACTTTGGGCTCTTTAAGTTTGAGTTGGAAAGGGTTTATCTACTTTTCTTGGTAGCTGGAACTCTATAATACTGGATTTTATGACCATTAATGATCAGTGTTATGTTTTGTGGAAGTTATGGCTTGTGGTAAGAAGAAAAAAGTTATGTACATAAAGAAACACAAACAAGGGCAACCTATTTCAGTTGTTCAAAATCTGCTCAATATTTACCTAGCCCTGGAGCTAGGAGATAGCCATGGACACTTCCAGTAACCTCACACTTGTTTTACTTGTTTTAAGATGGGGTTTAAATCACCACAAATACAAACTAATGAATATGAATTGGCCATTTTAAAAGTATTTAAGATGTCATGTATTTCTTTAATTGATCACCAGGACATGTAGAGCTAAAATTGCAATGAAATATCCCAGATTTTAACATATTGATTATTTTTTAAGATTTATTTATTTATATATATGAGCACTCTATTTGCATGTATGCCTTCATGACAGAAGAGAGCATCAGATCCCGTTATTGATGGTTGTGAGCCACCATGTGGGTGCTGGAAATTGAACTCAGGACTTCTGGAAGAGCAGACAGTTCTCTTAACCACTGAGCCATCTCTCCAGCCCCAACATATTGATTATTAATATATTTATCTGGACTTCCTGCCAGAAGACAGTGGGAACTACTAGAACAATTACAGACATTTGAGTCAGACTTGGATTTCAAGCCAATTCCATCTTTCTAAGAAAAAAAATTGATTCTGTTAAGTTAACTGTACTTTTCTGAGTCTTCTCTGTCATGTGGAGATAGATAATAACACCCACCTTACCCAGTTTTTTAATCACGTGATGTAATTAATTATGTATTAAAGAAGCTGATTCTGACTCTGTCTCACTGTAGGCCCTCAACCTTCCACATGTCACTGACTCCATTGAGAGTAATGAGCATCATGTTTTATGCACAAAGTAGAAGGGAAGAGCCGACTGATCTATGACATACTACCAGTTCACGAGGCATTCATATTTCAGAGCCACTAACTGAAAAAAAAAGTGTTGTACAACTGAAGAAATACAATAATGTTGGGCATGACAGCATAGTACAGTACAGTGTAATGTAGACATTGGTGATACAATAGTGAATAAACCCCGAAGGTGCATAACACGTGAAAATCAACCCATCTCAGCTCTTACTTGAAGGTTTATCACTTTAAAAGCCAGTAAAGCAATGGGGGATACCAACATTTATGCCTGTCTAGGTGTTTAGATACTATAGCAGTTGGATTGTCATGCTCTGCACACACTCCAAAACAAACTGTCTGCTTACAATTAAAATCTTGCTGAGTTTCCAAGAGTTTAGCCCCCAGGGAGCTATCTGAATCCCAGGCTTCTCCACAATGACGCAACTCTATTTGTAAGGGACAATTACGGGGTTTCCTTGTAAATCAGGCCAAACTTTCCCCCAAATACATGAAGGAAATGTCTGAAAAAAAAAAAGATTTCTGAGGCTTGTTTTCATGCTGTACTTAAAAAGAACAAATTGCAACCAGTTCTGAATTGCCTTTTTATCAAAGTTGGAAAGTCTATGCTCAGGGCTGTGTTGACTTTCAGCAGCACAAAGTTAGGTCTCCCTTAGGAAGCCCAATGTAACAGTAACCAGTGCCCTCGTTAAGCAACCATTTATTGGCCCTTAAATCTGATCTGAACTGGGATGCTTTGTGGTCATTTTCCTCTCCAACATAAATTGCTGAGTTTGGATTTCCTAAGGTGTCGATTCCCCCCAGAGATGCCTCAGAAGTTTCCCTGAAGAGGCAAATGTGTTTGTGTATTCCTGGACAACTCTTCCCAAAAGAGGTTAGAATGATCCAGAAAAGAACTTATTTTTTTCTGCCTCATTTGCTTCAGAAATCTTACAAATGGTTTTAGACAAGGTTCAGTGCAAGCGCTTTCACGTTGCAGGTGACAGAGAAAACCACAATTTTGTGTAGGTTATGCGCTGTCTCAGAAGCTGGGGATGCGGAGATGAATGCTTTCTCTGTGCTCACGCACTGCCTGCCCCATAGGGTAGAGAGATCCACAAGAAGAGCCAGGCAACTGAGAGAACACCACACACACACACACACACACACACACACACACACACACACACACAC
>NW_026594418.1:778402-779536 GCF_907164565.1 Psammomys obesus
CACACACACACACACACACACACACACACACACACACACACACACACCTGTAAACAAGGATCGGCAGCTAAGAGAAGACTTTTGCTTTGCTTAAGAACATTGTTTGATTCCAATGCCAGGCATGGTGGTGCATACCTGTAATCCCAGCACCCGGTGAGGCAGAGACAGGTGGATCTCTGTGAGTTCAAGGTCAGCCTGCTCTACAAAGTGAATCGGGGACAGCCAAGGCAATAATGTATCCATGAAGGAATTTTCAGTGAGACCAACGTTGGATTACATCTCAGAGTAGGGGAGGGTCAGCAAGGCACCAGAACAGGAAGAGAACAGGAAAGGAATGTTTTAGCCCTTCTCTCTGGTTTTCCAGTTTTCTGTTGGTATTTCCCATTGTCTGAACATCAGATGGGAGGTAGAAAGACGATTTGAGGGGAAAAGCACATAAAACCTACTTAGCACATCGTAGCCTCAATAAATTTTCAGATACAAACCTACATTTACACACATCGACATCCATCATTCATTAACTTAGCAGATGTCTGCAATGTGACTAATAGAAATAAAAGCTATTGGAGGCAGTGCTCTTGGCTTTGAAGGCCAAGAAGTGAATAGAGAGCTACTACCTTTAACAGCCTGGCCCTCGACTGGGGAGAAAAATGGAATAAATTAGATCTTTTGTCTTCCTGAGCACAGAAGAAGCATTTATCTTTGTCTTTCCATTCTCTGTTTAAAGATAAGCCAGGTTACTAAAGGACCAAAACTCACCAAATGTAGCATCTACAGAACATTCTTGTAAGTGACATTTACATTGGAAATTAGGCTAAAAAAAAGGTAAGTTATATAACCAATGACAAAGGAGAAAATATCCCTGGTAAAGGAGACATGTGTCAAGTTTGTGGTTCTGTGAGAAGCTCAGTGTGCTTGGAACTTAAAGCAGAAAGAAGAGAAATCCTTGAGAGAGAACGTCAGAACGGCAGTTGGAATCAGATTGCTTTGGGTCACTTACTTCTAGAGTTTGATCCTAAAACTAGTAAAAACTAGTAAAGAATCAGGCAACCTTTAAATAAGTTTCTCCAGGCCTGAAAGGTTTGCGTGTGTGTGTGTGTGTGTGTGTGTGTGTGTGTGTGTGTGTGTGTGTGT
>NW_026594418.1:779546-800536 GCF_907164565.1 Psammomys obesus
TGTGTGTGTGTGTGTGTGTGTGTGTGTGTGTGTGTGTGTGTGTGTGTTCAAAGTAGTTCCTAAAACACAGGGTCAGCCAACTGACAGTACTTGACAATAACAGTAGGGCAAAGAGCATGGGGAAAAGTTCAGAGACTGAAAAAAAAACAGAGAAGGATCCAGAAACATCACACAGTTTTACTGACAAAATGCCTGAGAAAATCAACTTCTAGCATGAAAGAGTCATCTAGACTCACAGTTTCAGAGGTGCCCATCTGTGGTCAGCTGGCTCCATTGCTGTAGGTCTCTGGGGACACTGTAGTAGCAGCAGTCTGTCAAAGAAGAGGCTTTTCAACTAGGTGGAGCCAGAAAGCAAAGACAGCGAGACAAAGCCAAGAATAAGCCGTACCCCTCAAGACACCCCCTTAGTGACTTGCTTTATCAACAATCTCCCTTTTAAATAGTTGCCCATTGATCTATGAACTTATCAGTAGACTAATCCATTGATAGCATAGTACCCATGTGATTTAATCACCTCTCCCTAGCACACTCACCTGGGGCCCAAACCTGGAACATGTGAATCTTTTGGGTTGAGTCTTCCTATCTTAACCGTAACATTTCACACTAGCACCTCAAAAGGTTATGTACATCTCATAACGGAAATGGATTTTGTGTATATGACAGTATGTTCCTATAACTCCAGCACTTGTGCGAGGCGATTCTACCATTTGTCAAAAATATGAGTCCAAATTTTGCTCTGCAACATAAAGCAAGCTAATAGCGGTGAACCTCAAAGAGAAAAAAGCCAAAGAAAACAAAACCCCAAGCCACCAAGTCCTACACTTGCAACACGCAATGACCAACGCCAGCATTACCATGGCAAAAGTGAGCCAAACTCTGGCTGATATGCATGGTCCACACTTGTGCAGTGAGCACTTTGCAGAGGCAGAACTTCAACCAAAGCAGCCTGACTGCAGAGTTGACACATTTAACACCACCCTACACCACGGCCTCTCCAGTTATTTTCACAGATATGTGACATGACAGTTATATCCAAAGACAGTTGCAACTCTATTATTTATCCTAGGCCATATTTTGTGCTCTGTGAAAGCACAATACTTGCACTAATATGTACAAATCTTAAGTGTTTACTTCAATGAGTATTTCATACAAACATAGCCATGTAACCACCACCAAGCTCAAATTATTGGCTCTTTCATTAGTCTATAGAATCCAGTGTGTCTCTTCCTTCCCAAAGACAATAGATATACGTTAGTTTTGCCTATCCAGTAATGTCTTATAAACAGAAACACATAAGAAGCATTTTTTTGTAATTACTTTTTTCATTAAACTGTAAGATTCTGGGTGCTAGATAGTTTTATGTCAGCTTGACACAAGCTTAAGTTACATGAGAGGAGGAAACCTCAGTTAAGAAACATAACATCAAGCTGCAGGTAAGCCTATAGGGCATTTTCTTAATTAATGATTGATGAGGGAGGGCCCAGCTCCATTGTGGGTGGTGCCAGTCCTAGGCTGCTGTCCTGGGTTCTATAAGAAAGCAGGCTAAAAGAGCCATGAAGAGCAAATCAGTAAGCAACACCCCTCTTGGCCTCCACATCAGTTCCTGCTTCCAGGAGCTGTTTGGAGCTGTTTGAGTTCCGGTCCTGACTTCCTTCAATGATGAACAGTGCTGTGAAAGTGTAAGCCAAATAAGCTCTTTTCTCCCCAGGTTGCTTTGGTCATGGTGTTTTGTCACAGCAATACAAACCTTAACTAAGAAATCTGTGCGTGCGTGCGTGCGTGCGTGCGTGCGTGCATGAGTGTTTAATTTGTCCTTTTCTATTCTAGTGCTTAGAAAAACATAGTTTGCTTATCTCATCTTCACTTGAAGAACACTCGAGGTATTTCAGGTTTGAGACCACTATAAGTTAAGTGACTAAATATTTCTGGTCACATCTTTAGCAGCTATACAATTGGAGTTAAATTTCTGTGTGACTGTTTTAACCGAGAAGCAGATTGTCAGAGTGACTGAGACAGCTTACAGTGACACTATTAATGTGAACATTTCACACGTGCAGTTTTTCCACACCCTTGATGATGCCTGACACTGTTAATCATATTGATAATACCGATCCCAGTCAGTTTGGAGTGGTTGTTAATTGTGGATTTATTCTGTTTTTCCCATAACAAAGGCACAATGAAACTGAGCATGTTTTCATGTGACTAATAATTTTTAATATGTAGTATCTTTTTAGGTATTATTTCTTTGTATAAGCAGATAATTTTGTTGATTATTTTTGATTCATTCTGTGAATGGGCTTTCTATTATATATGCATTGTGAATGATGGTTTCCAGTCTGTGGCTTGTCAGTTTACTTTTTTTTTAATTTTTTATTAATTACACTTTATTCATTTTGTATCCCCCCATAAGCCCCTCCCTCCTCCCCTCCCGATCCCACCCTCCCTTCCCTTTCTGCATGCATGCCCCTCCCCAAGTCCACTGATAGGGGAGGTTCTCCTCTCCTTTCTGATCTTAGTCTATCAGTTCTCATCAAAAGTGGCTGCATTGTCCTCTAGTCAGTTTACTTTTGAATGAAATTCCTGGCATTTGCAAGCCCTATTTTATCTTAAAAAAAGCTGAGTTAAGTTCTTTCGTGTTCTTTTTTTAAGACACATTTTATATCAAAGTAAAAAATATTACCAAATAATTTCTTGCAAATATTTTAATGTTTTAGACTGTATTTAGATTTTAATTGACATGCCAGTTAATTTTTGCTTATGCTATGATCAATGTTTCTTTTGTCTATAACAAGTCAATTTTCTATGCAGCAATTATTAAACACCTTATTTTTTGAAACTGTTCTTTTCTGTATAACATTTATTAAGTCTCCTACCTTCTATCTACTAAAATTCAGTTCTAAAAAGTGGCTTTACATCCGGTGACCTGTTTCTGTAATCTATAGTCTGTTAATTGCTTTGTTTTTCTAGCCTAGCTCAAATGTGATACTGTTTAAACTATTTTAACTCCAACTGAAAAAGTGGCTTGTGGCTAAGAGTACTACTGCTCTTGTAGAGGGCTTAAGTTCAAATCCTAGCACCCATGTAGAACAGGACACAATGATCTAAACTCCCGCTCCGGAACATCCAACAGGCTCTTCTGGACTTCTTAGCCATTCACATTCACATGCCCATACCCCCCACCCCACATACACGCAGATATATAATATGTACTCAAAATACACACATATATAGACATGTACACACATACACATAAAAATAAGTCTGAAATTACTAAAACTTTATAATGTTGTAAAATCTGATAAGGCTTTGTTTTCCTTAAGGATTATTTTAATATATACATTTTATATCCAATAATACAAATGGCAAAATAAGTTATAGTACATTTTTTTAAAATAATGTGTAAAATAAAGTTTATAAAATTTTGAGGCTTATACTAAAAACTTCTGTCGTCCTTGAGGGTGAGAGTCGGACTCTGGCTAGCTAATTCATTCATTCCATTTGCTTGCACCTTAACAATTCTGAGGCACATGAAATAAGTCTTTTACATTAGACCTTCTCTTTGAATTAAATTAATTTTTTTCTACATTTTTAGAAATTTGCTAAATTTTCATGAATGTTATGTGTACATATAAGTATATACATGAATAAATGGCCACATGTATGTGAGGTTTTTCTTCCAGTTTTTACCTGAGATGCTAGAGAGAGATCCAGTATGAGTGATTTAACTTAATAATTATTGAGTATCTACCTTGTACCAGGTACAAATGGGTCAAAAATCGTCCACAAATATATATGCTAGATGCTATAGTTTACATTGTCCTGATTTGCTAGTGAAACTCTTTCTCATCTAGAATTCTTTGTCCCACATTTCTATGAACGCAAACATAGAAACTACATCACCATGGAACTGGAAGGCAGAGTAAATAAATTTGAGCACAGTGTGTAGTTTGAACCTGAGTCACAAAGAAACAGAAGGTTTGAAATGTTAACTCCTTGGGAAAGAATCTAAAGACAGAGATCCTCTCATTTCTACAAGGTTATCAGGGAGAGATAAAAAGACAGAGAGAAAAAGACAGGGAGAGAAACAGAGAGGGAAAGGAAGACAGAGAGGGAAAGAATGGGGATGGAGAGAGAGAGAGAAAGACAGAGAGACAGAGACAGAGATTTTGGACTATGCCCATCGTTGTTTGAACACTTTTTGGAGGTGAATTGGAGAGAGCAACTTCCCATTGTATTTTCTTGCTCTCTCTGTTATTATGGCCTCAGTGTGGGTGATGGGCACAGGAAATTATGGTGCCTTTGCCTATTTGCTTTTTGGAAGCCCAGGGAAGCTAACTGAAATTCCGTAGATCCATAATGGCGGTGGCAGTAAGCAGTCTGTGGTCAGCAGGTGTCTTGGGAGCCCCAGGCCCCACGGAACCTCTAGTTCTAAGCCATACATCTTTGACCTTGACTCAGTTTCTTGATTTCAAATGTGGCTGTTCTGATAGGCACATGATGACATCTAAAGACTGAAAAGTTTACACTCCAAATGCTTGTGTCTTGGTTCAGGCTCTCACCCATGTGCGGGCTGGATGTCTGCTTTTATTATTTATTCTGTCAGCTTTACAGTTTACACATCTTCAGAGCAGATCATATCACCCAGAGTGCACCGGCTCTGCAGCCTTTTGTGCTTTATGTCTCTAATCTCTAAGGAGAGAGTCCGCGTGCTTTGACATGTCACTGGACCCTTTCTCTCATCCCTTCTTGTCCTCTCTCCTGTCCTGGTCATTGCTAAGAGCTAGCATGTTTCCCTCCATGTGGTTCATAGTGCTCAGATCCTTTACACAAGTAACATTCTTGGAGAAAGAGAAATCGTTCTCCATTAGCTGGCTAGAACTTGTCTTACTTGAAAATTTAAAAACAGATGCGATATTCTTGAAGGATTTCTTAAATGGATTGTTGACATTGAAGTATCAACCAGAAATTTGTACTCTAAATTTCTCAGCCTAAAGATTTCAAGTGTTCACATGCCCAGCACCAAGATGCCCAAATGCAGCCTTCCACTAATTCAGCTTTGAATTCAGACATACTTACACACCTTGCAACTTCTCACTTTGGGTGAAAAGTATGTAGCAGCCAGTTGTCTCAGAACCGTGGTAGAATGTACCATCACACAGCACAATAGAAAATGTAGGCTGTATAGTAAGTTTTCAGTGACCCTGGGCTAGAATAGGAAGTCTTTACATCATAGAGAAATTGCCTCATTACTGCTCAAACAAATTAGTGCTTTTCTTTTGATTCTTCGAAGAGAATAAGCTGAGATTCCAGATGTGGATCTTTCTCATTCATGACTTATATGATCCAGGCACCCCCAACAAACTATTTCATAATATTTTCATGATAACAAGGATTGATAATCATGTGTCTTTCTCTTCGTCCTTCATTGGCTTCTGCTTAGAATTTAAGTACTGACTTACAGCAGAATTTTCTGAATAGCACGCTTTATGGAAGGGAGAAAAATGTGCATCTGTATACAGAGGCATTGGTACATAGATCCCTGCATTCTCCCTGACAGACACCATGAAGCTGTGAATCCAGGTATGTGAGTTAAATCACACAAAGCAAGAATTCCTACCATGACTGTGTTTGAGAGACAAGATTTTAAAACACAGTAAGGTGGCCAGTAGAATTCTAGAATGGTGGACTCAAGAGAACAGCTGGAATCTAAAGAAAGGAACCGCTTGATTTATTTGCTCATTTCCCATCCCACACATTCTTCAGAGAAGTAGAGAAAGCACCGCATAGGAAATGCTGTCAGAATCATTTTGCAGTTTGTCAAGATGGTAACTTGTGTCCCTAATCCTTTTAGCATAATGGCACTAGGTTTATCTGCTCAGTCAAATGGATGCTTAGTAATTACTGCATTCTATTAGTGGTGTGTTTCTCATACAAAATGTGAGTCATATACCATAATGGTGGAAGATTTAGATTAGGACAGAAGAGTTGGAGCAGAATTCCGGATATGCTGTTTATCAACTATGTGACTTTGGAAGAGTTACAGCATTTCCATTGTCTCAAATCTTCTTACTATAAAAGGAAATAACCCAAATACCTTCCACACACAGAGTAGTCCCCGGAAGACTTTAAAGAGTGTGTGCTCGGTATCTAGATTTTTAATGCATATTAGCTGCTTATTGTTCTATCTTGTGACATTCCTGAGGATAGAAACTATGGATTCATTCATTCAACCAAAAAAAAAAAATGTTCATCTTTATGCACTGTGCCACTCCCTGGGGTTACACAGATAGTTAATGCCTCAGTAACTGGGGGCTGGGAGTAGTGTATTAGAGACAACGGATATATTTCTACTTATGCTTTTTGGGAACTATATAAGGTATATGGAAGATAATGAGGAATGCATAAGTTATCATGACTAATTCTACCCAAGAGGCATATACCAGAATGGTAAGGCCAAGATAACATTTTGGGGGAAGTTCAAATATTCTTCAGGCTAAATTTATATATTGAATAACATGTATACTCACATAGTATTCACATACATAGACAATTTTTATGTATAAACACAAAGTATATACTATGTACATATAATATAATATAACATACATAAAGAGTGTTACATCATTTTTGAGAGATAAGCCTTTAAAACTCCCATCAGGATCACAGACCAGTTTAATATTAATGCTGTTGTCAGCTTTATTTGATGTATACCTAGGATGTGAGTTTCAATTTTTGGACAATTTTGGCTTTTTTTTAAATGAGTCCATTGTGGTAATCTCTAGTTTCAACAATAACTTTAATTCACTTGTAATTAATTTTATTTTTAATTTTTAGATATGTTTCTACCATTTTATTTTGAAGCATATTTCTTCTTGCCAATAAATAACATTTGATATTCTTAAGGCAAGAATTCAAAAATAACAAGTGTGCTAATTATTTTCTGAGTCTTGGTTATGCATATATGTATATATGCATAATCTTTGTTATGGGCTGAATTGTGTCTTCCAGTCCCCAAATTCATCTGCTAAAACCATAAGCTTCATAATGTGACTATCTTTGGAGATAAAACCGTTAGAAGCATAAATAAGTTAAAATGAGGCCATTAAGGTGGATCCTAGTCCAATCTGAGTATATATATATTGTTAAGATTATTTATTTATATTATTTATACCATACTCTGCCTGCATGTATGCGTATACACCAGAAGACGGCACCAGATCTCATTATAGATGGTTATGAGCCACCATGTGGTTGCTGGAAATTGAACTAAAGACCTTAGGAAGAACAGCCAGTGCTATGAACCTCTGAGTCATTTCTCCAGGCCCCCTGAGTATATTCTTACAAGAAAATAGAATAGGGTACCCAAACACATTTCTGGGAATGTGTACGCAGGGGAAACACCATGGGAAATGTCATGTGAGGACATGAGAACACGACAAGAAGACGATGATCTATAGGTTGAAGAGGGAGACCAGGAAAATACACATTACTGCCTGCCACCTTGATCTTGTATTTGTAACTTTCAGATTGAGGGAATTGTTTTCTGTTGCTTAGGTCAGCCAGTGTCTATGCTTGGTTATGACAATTCTAGTATATCGCTACAGTCTTAAATGATAACACTAGCTGCATCAGTCTTTATTCAAAGCTATTTTGGCATTCTGGGGAGGTGCCTGTTTGTCTTCTGGCAGTGATGGCTCTCATTAAATTACCTGCTATTGACCTTAGTGCTGTTCTATGGTAGGAAATCTGTCTCTCTTCTCTAGGAGGTTAGAATTTATCCCTTGTATCCATTACATACATCTTACTGATGTATATATCTTACTGTAGAAATTGCATACATCTTACTGATGTGCAATCTTATTTTTATCATTGGCCTTCTGAGACCAATTATTTGTCTTTAACACTGAAACAAATATATATTATGTTTGGAAATATTCATCTTCTATCTTTCTCTAGAAATGAGCCACTGGGCAGATAGTTTGGCTGGGTCCTACTTGTGCAGCTGTTCTTCCTCCTTGAACTTTCTAGAACCCACAGTCCTGGGCAACAGGTAGTGTAACTTCAACCTCCATTCATGGAAAGCAAGGTCTACCCCAGACTGTCAGTTCCAACACATGAAACTCATGCTAGTCCCTCCTTATGTTTGACTCTCAACTGTCTACCTTGTAGTCTGGCTAAGTGAGGAGTCTGATGGACCATACCTTTAGCCCCTTATTATTGCTGTGTGTTTTGTTTTATTTCTGGATTATAGAAATTCTTATCTTTCTTAAATAAACCTTTTTTTTAAGCTTTTGAAATAATTTTGCACTGATGGAAGAATTTCGGGAGAATTTAGTTCAAAAAGTTCCTACTTTTTATCCAACTTCCCCTAATGTTACCATCTTACATAACATAAATATGTTTGTAATTATTTTTTTATTTTGTAGTTAATATCTTACTACTGTGTGTTTGGCACTAAAGCATAGTGGGAATATAAACTTACCAGCCAATATTATCTAGAAATTCTAGACCAGAATTCTTCCATTGGCTAACCACATACTTATCCATCTATTCATGCAATGAATATTTATTAGGTCCTTATTATATTTTATGCCCAACAGATGTAGCAGTGATTAGAACAGTCAAAACTGTCTGTCCTTGTATTGACAAAATGAGAGTTTCAGGGCTGGAGAGATGTTTCAGCAGTTAAGAGCCCTTGATGCTCTTTCGGAGGAGCTCGGTTTCGTTCCCAACATCCACATGGCAGCTAGTAACCCTCTGTAACTCCAGTTCCAGGAAATCCCTGCCCTCTTCCAGCCTCTGTGAGTAAGTACTATGTCCATATAATGCACAGACATCTATGCAAGCAAAACATCCATAGACAGAAATATTGGGGAAAAATCTTTTAAACATATGTGTTCGTTTCAGAGACAAAGCCAAGAACAAAAGAAATGGTAAATATATAATATTATAAATAGTTATAGTGGTGGGTTGAACATATAAAAAGAGGATGAGAAGTATTTGGGCCTATGAAAAGAAACGCCAATATTAAATACGGTGGCTACAAAGACTTTATTGGGAAGAACAATGAAAGCTCCAAAAGCTGTAGAGTTCTGACATGCAATTACGAAATGGAATAATTGTCCTAAAAATAACCTTGAGAACTGAGCTTCGGAATCACAAGCCACCAAGGTTTAGAATCATGAAGTAACTTGCTTCTGCCCATAGCCAGTAAATGGAAGAAATGCAATTTGGACCTAGGTCTTCTTGACCTTAGAACTTATGTTTTCATCTGGATGGTTAAGTGCAGGTCTACAAAGAGTACAAAGAGATGCACACATCAATTGCAAGGGATGCGTTCTGGACCTTTTGCTCATATAACTTCATGATCAGCCATGTTGTTCTCATAAACCTATCAAGAAAACCCTAAAAATCTATTTGCAAAGTACTTGAGGTTTTTCAACAAGATATTTTCATTGACCTAGCTGAGCTTCATAAAATATGACTTTGACCTTTCTACTTAGTGGTCCAGGAACTTGAGCGGTCATGGGCAGCCTGGGATGTGGCCAGAGCCTCTGTGTTCCTGTTAGATCTCACATGGAGAAGTTAAGACTTCTTTCTAAGCGTATTTGTTCTTAGTTTGCTACCTCGAAACATATGCAGCATGTGCTTATAAGTCAACCCTTCTCATATACTTCAAGACAGACAAACAATTTATCTTATAGAAAGCCTGGATTACAAGAGAATCTGAAAGGACAGCAGGAATAATTTGCTCTAGGAACGGAATGCAGAAAAAGGAGGTCATGATGAGAAGAGGTTTCATAGGGTCGTTTGAGTGTTTAGGGTTTAGTTTCTTTTGAAGAGTTTAAACAGGAATCTTGAACTTGATCTTCAGAACGTGGAGTCAAGTCTGGAGGGATGAAGAGGCAGATACACGTTCAATATTTATCCTGGGCTAGCAAATCAAATGCAGCTCTCTCCTGGAGGAATTAATGACATCTCCATAATAGATTCCAAGCTATCTGTGCAAATATTTATTAAGGTTTTACTGTCACTGCCTCCACTTATTCCTTGCTCTTTACTCTTCACCCTCATTAGTCAAACATTGTTCTGAGCATTGTACACAGGATCTTATTTCCATGGACTCCTCCACCAGGAGAGTTTTAGTCTGGCAAAGATTTTTATCTCATCTTTGCATATAAAGATGAAATTTCTATGATTAAGACTCTGCTTGCGGGGCATGGTGGCGCACGCCGTTAGTCCCGACACTCAGGGAAAGCAGAGGCAGGCAGATCACTGTGAGCACAAGGTCCACCTGGTCTACCAAGCGAGTCTAGAACAGCCAAGGCTACACAGAGAAACCCTGTCTCAAAAAATAAGCAAACAGCAATACTCTGCTCAGGGCTTCTCCACTGTGTGAGTTTTCCTAAAATCTCTACTTAATATTGATTCTTTTGTGTTCCTGTTTTTCCATACAGGAAGAGAATCAAAAGGAAGATAAGAAGAAATAATAAGAAGAGAAGAAGGAGGAAGAGGAGTGTGCAGATAAGGAAGAAAATTGAGCCAGTGCTAGGAAAAATGTTATCATGGCTTGTCCACAGTAAGCTCAAATGGGTGACGTTTTTCAATCTCTCAGGCTAAGCAGTAAAGGTTTTTGTTTTGTTTTGTTTTGTTTTGTTTTGCTTTCCTTTGCTTTGCTTTGTTTTGGGGTTTATCTTAAACACAGGCCTCTACTGCCACAAATTATGCAGCTAGTTTTCCACATTTGGGAAAACCACAGGAGTCAGCATATCCAGACTGCTGGATGAGACTCTGCCTGGGAAAAGCACCTTTGTGAGCCTGCTATCTCCCCTGCAAGGTAAATTCAGTAGTGAGTTTTGCACAACGATATGTTCAGAAATTCCTGGTTTAATCAAAATAACAGGTGAATATTATTAGCGACGGGTATGTTGTTGGTTAGGATGAGATAAGTGAAACTCTGCTTGGACTCTAGAAATTATGGCCCTCTGAATAGATGAAGTGGGCCTGCAGTGATCTTGCCTTGCACAGTTGGCTAGAATCTGCCTCTCCTGTTTGTTTGTTTTTTTTTTTCTCTTCCAGATGCAACATTCAGCCTAAGGTGCAGGTCAGATCTAGTTGAACTTCGAAAAAGTCTTTTGAAATAGACTCTGTACTCTTAAGACTGTCTATCCTCAGTGTTGGAGCAATAGCCATAAACTCTGTCATCAATTCTTCTAGCCACTGCCAAAGCTCTCATTTAGAAAAAAATGTCTATTTTAGAAAGTGAGTATCTTTTCAACATGTTTTAAAATGCAGACAAGACCTTCCTCATAGGCCTTTATATGGACTAGAAGAGATTATATGTGTATATATATATACACATACATATGTACATATAAATGACACTAGCACAAATATTAACTTAGAATAACTGCAATAAATACATACATTACATATGCTAATGGCGATTGCCTCTCTGTAGGCAGTGTCAGAGCTGAGCTATTCTCAATGGTCCTTTTATAGCCTCAGTGTCTAAACCATGTGAGTTGTTCAGGCAACACTGCATTGAAGCCGCTTGAGACTATTATGGGATATGACCTTTATTGTTATCAATATAATAATAATAATAATAATAATAATAATAATAATAATAATAATATATTTTTACTATATAATTTCTTCCCCTTCCAATCAAATGAGGGTACTCAGGATTTGGTGGTGTCCTTTAGTCACTTCTGAAGAGAATGGTCTCTGGAATAATAAGCCTAGATGTAGGTCCTTAAAGAAATAATAATAATAAAAAAAAGAAATAACAATAATGCCACTTTTGTATTAATGTTTTAATTTTAAAATGATCACAGATTTATTTAAAAAATCTTTTTTGTTTTGCTTTTTTTTTTTTTTTTTTGGTTGATGTTGTTTTTGTTTTTTGAGACTGGAGCAGCAGCTGAGAGCTCACAACCAGATCCACATATAAGAAAAATCAGAGAGTACCTGCTTTAAAATCCTTTTGAAAGTTCAAAGCCAGTTCCCAGTGACTTATTCCCTCCCGTCATTAGGCCACACTTCTTAATTATTCCCAAACAGTTTCACCAACTTGGAACCAAGTACTCAAACCAACATAATCCACTCCCTGGCCCCAGAGGCTTGTTGCCCTATCATAATGCAAAATGCACTTAGCCCAAGTTCAAAAGTCCTCATATTCTTTCAGTCTCAATACTGTTTCAAAGTCCAAATTTCAGTCCTTTGAAACTCAAGGCAATCTTTTCATTGAAGTCACCTACAAAACCAAAAAGCCAATGAAGTTCTTCCAACATATAATGCCAGAGAATACAGATTACCATTCCAAAAGGGAGGAATTGGAGGACACTGAGAAAATACTAGATCACAACAAGACTGAAACCCAGCAAGGCAAACTGTAAATCCTGAGGCACCATGTCTGACACTGGAGGCCTTAGGTGGCCTAAGGTGGAGTTGTGCCACTACTTGTGTGTAGCTCTCCTTGGCATCTATCCATGGCTCTGGTCTGCTCAACATCCCATGGTCTTCAATGCCATCCAAGCATCACTTTCACAGCTTCACACAATGGCCTCTCAGGACTTCTTACCTTCTCATGGGAAGGGCTTGCCGTGCCACATATTGGCTGGCCTCTAAACCCAAAACCACGTGGATGCTGCTGACCAGTTTGGCTGCCCACTTGGGAAAGAGCCTGTCCCCTTGAAATCACATTTATACCCTGCCACCAGTGACAAGCCTCCATCAACAAGGCTGCATCTCCCAATTCTTCCTAAACAATTCCACCAACTGAGAACAAGTGTTCAAACACGTGAGCCTATGGGAACCATTCTTATTCAAATCAGTTATCACACCAACATGTTTTTTCCTGGGCCAGTGTAGGTTCCATTTAATGGTCATGTCTCCTCAGGTCTTTTGATGTGGAGTACCTTCCACATCCTCCTTCCGGCTTTATATTTTATTTATAAGCTCAATACTTTTGAGAAGAACTGCCCAAATACTTTGTAGTAAGTTCATCAGTTAGTTTGATGTTTCCTTATAATCATTTCCTGTTTGTTCATTTTTTGCAGGCTACCACGGAAATGGTGCTGGCTACTTCCTAGCTCACTGTATCAAGAAGCACATGAAATCCACTTGTTCCATTACTGGTAATGTTAGCTCTGATTCCTCTTAGTATTTGGCATAACTTAATACTTTCGCCTCTCTGTTGCTAACACTGCTTTAGACTTGGCCACTGGAAGCCTTCCAAGGTGATTCCTAAATCCTTTACATATTTGCTTATGTTTTATTCTGAATGCTGTCATAAAACAATATATATCCCCTCCCACCCATCACAGCAACTCTGCTGATGTCCTTATTACCCTCACAGTGCCTGTGGCTTAGCTGTGCCGATATGCAGGTATTTCACAGATGGTGTTTGCATGTGAATTTGACTTCTCAATGATTACTATGTTATCTGTCTGGCATTACTGGATACCGGTTTGATAGCTTCTTTGAAGGCACCGAACAGAACAATTCATTATGGCCGCTTGGTCTCTCCAACACACTTTCTGCTTTGTTCTTGTGCTGGATTCTATTTAATTAACTTTTGATTTTGCATTGCAAGACCCTGATATACATTAGAAGGTCGTCACCTAGCCATTTATCTTTTAAAGTAACTAGACTGGTTATTTTTCTAAAGTTCCATCAGGTTAAAACAGTTAGCTATTTTTCTCCTTGCAGTGTCCCTTCAGCCTGGACCAGACAGATAATAGATCAGCATAGGTTCAGCTGCATTACAACATTAGTCATCAATTAGGTTTAAACCAGCACTGTAATATATCATTTATCTTGCCTGCCACAGCTCTTTTGAACATTTAATTTTTTAAGGCCTCTTAGGTTTTTTTTTTTTCCTTCTTCTTCTCTTCTGAACTGGCCCCTTGCCTTTCTCCTTTGTCTCCGGCACAGACATCTCCTTAAGGAACAATAAAAATTAGATTTGTTTGACCTGCTTTCAGGGTTCATTTCAGAGAGATAGATTTTAATAGCTCTGACTGGTTGGGCAGACAGCTTTTATGCAATACTCCAGACGTCTACTCACTGTCTTCTGCTGAGCCCCTAGCAGGTGTATGTGGAAGAAGGTATGTCTGTGTGCCACTGAAGAGCTCCTTACTATTCCCTTCACATGAGACAGTACTCAGAGAAATTGCTTATCCACACACGGTGGACATCTCATTAGGAGGTACAGTCATTGGCTAGCCCTCCCTCATTTATTAGCCTGCTTTAATCTCTCCCATCCTACATTTATTACATTGTTAATTTAAAGGGATATCTTTGCTCAATGAGGTCTTTCTAAGATGGCCTGAGTTGAAATCGGGTCTCTGCTTTTACATTATCTTCTTCATGAATATTCTGCTTCAGCCTCATGATAGACTGAGGTCATGGTGAGAGCATGTGTTTGTAGCCACACTACCCAGAATTTGAATTCTGATGCAGCTTTTTATGAGGTGAGCCACTGTCTGGATTTGAGCTGATAACCCTACCTTTCCGAGGCCCCCCTCATTAGAATAATAATATCTTCCTCACAGTACAGATGCCAAGAAAGAAAGAAAAAAAAGAAGAGAAAGAAAGAAAGAAAGAAAGAAAGAAAGAAAGAAAGAAAGAAAGAAAAAAAGAAAGAAAGAAAGAAGCCATGGGTTGCTGTGGCAAGCCTGACACAAACTCAGATTGTTATTTATTTGTTTATTTGTTTATTTATGTATTTATTTGGGATAGTCTTTTTGCCACAAATATCTTTTGAACATCTACTTAGTAACAGGCAATCTTCTATATAGAAAATGCATCAATGAACAAAACTGACAAAATGTTTTGTCCTCAGAGATTCAGTTTCTACAGTAAACAATAGCAGAAAAGGTAAGTGAGGCACTGATCTGCTAGATAGTGCTGAGTACTCAATCAAATGTTTCTCTAGTGTGTGCCACAAAACCAATTGTCCGTTCATAATTTTATTCATGTATATCACTCCTTTGTCATTTCTACATACTTTTAAAAGTTAAACATCATACAGTCACCCTTTTCTTTTCTCTCTCCAATCCCTCCCTTCCTCTTGAAATCATATACACAAATATATCAACACAACCTGTTCCTTTCATTTAATATTACTTTTATGTGCGAGATTTCAGGGCTGACTAGGTTTTTTGGTTTTTTGTTTGTTTTTTACTTTTTACACATTTATTCAAAAATCTTTGAAAATGATATTTTAGACAAGACATGGATCCTCCAATTCTTGGGCATGTTTTTGAACTATGAAGCATTAAATCATTTCATTCATTTATTTATTCATCTACTGAGCCTCTATTTTATACAATGCATTTTGCTAAGAGCAAGTATATGGAAATGAATAGGTGGGTCCCTGTGTGCCAGTTGCCCAGAGCCTAATGGACTCTCGGCTACAAAGGAAGCCAAGGAGTCTTAGAGACAAGAGTAGAGTTGGAAAGAGGCCTAGAAGGAAGGCTAAGTGGAAAAAATACAGCAAGTTGATAGATATAGCCAGTCACTTGGCCCAGCAGACTTTCTGCTTCTTGATGCTGATGGGAATGTTCATCAGTGATCCAGGCTCCTGGACTGCCCTCTCTGCTTTCTCAGCTGTTTCTTTGAAGCCACCTCACTATCCGAAAATGGAGCGAGAGTAGGCCAGACAGCTGGTGAGACCCAAAACAGATTTCTTTTCTGTTATGAAAGTCCCCAGGTTTCTGCTGAAAGAAGAATAAACTACCAGCTAAAGTAGAGAATTGTGCCATGAAAGGATTCTCTGGGGAAAATGTATAAAATTAGTTGGGGTTTTCAAAACAATATTGTAATGTGTTTAAAGGGTTCAGTTTTAATCTCGACCTTATCAAGAGTTAGATGTTTGAATGTAGACTTTGAATAAATTATTGATTAGATTAGATAAGTTCTTGCTCTGGGACTAATGCCACAAAATTAATTACTCTGGAGTCATGCATGTATCTCTGTTGGCAAAATGCTTGCCTGGAATGCATGAAACCCTGTACCACATAAATGGGCATAATGGTTCACACATGTAATCCCAGTACTTGGAAAGTGGAGGTAGAAGGATCATAAGTTCAATGTCATCCTCCTTTACATAGAAGTTCTAGACTAGACGAGGCTACATGAGAGCCTGTCTTAGAACAAACAAGCAAGCAAACAAATAAAGAGCATATAGGACTTGCAAAAGTTTGATGAGTTTCTGCTCATTTATACAGCTTTTCATCTATCCTCTGTTTACATGTCTGTGTTGGTCTATCTTCTTCTGAGCTTTGTCTCTAGGCGCCACACTTCACAATCCTGCTAGAGAAAGTTGTGGCTCCAGCCTTCCAAAAAAATGGTAATTATTTATATTCTTCTTCTATAGTTTATTTGAGAGCATAATAATTATAAAATAATAATAAGTACTATTTGTCCATACAATATAGCATGAGAACTGTAAGCGGGATAGGACAATATGGGCCCTTGTTATCTCTCTTCTACAAGGTTAAAAAAAATTACAGGAAAACCTAAAGGGAGTATTAGGGGACCCTGCATGTCCCTGTGTGGTGAGAGCAGCAGGGGCTGCTTTTCCTGCGCTGGAGGGGCAATGCTATCACAATGGTGGTTAGACCATTCCAGTCTGTTTGAAATTGTCCCAGGCTTAAGGCTGAAAGCCCAACACCTAGTATCGGATGCTGAACCAGTACTAGACAAATCTGGTTAAACTGCTCACCTAGGATGTTAAATAAAATTGCTCTTATATCACTGATACATTAACGAATTAGATTAACATTAACACAGGTACATTAACAAATTCAGTAGGACTTGCAGATTTAGAGGAAAACAAGTGAAGGTCATACTGGAAACATTTTCTTTCTTTCTCTTGGTGTCATGAAATGGGTTCTCGTGCTGTTCTTCAGGGACCTCCAGAGAAAAGCTGATGAGGAGACAGAACACTGTACAGAATTATGAGGCTACAGTAGCCAAGTTCATTCCTCCTTTTATTCTCTGAGAAGCTAATGAAGGCACTTCCAAGTATTCTTTGAAGGGTATTTTACTTAGAAAGATAATTTTTCTTTGGGTATAAATGTGTATG
The DNA here is from genome assembly GCF_907164565.1 of Psammomys obesus. Classification (NCBI taxonomy): domain Eukaryota; kingdom Metazoa; phylum Chordata; class Mammalia; order Rodentia; family Muridae; genus Psammomys; species Psammomys obesus. The sequence goes on from NW_026594418.1 coordinate 796,645, forward strand.
GTAAGACAAAAGGTCCTGACATTATCAACAGGAGAGCATCCCAAAGACTGCATTTCCTAGAGCAAATGACCCTCTACCTTCAACTGTCTCTACAAAATACCATGATTCAGAGAGAGGTAATAAGGTGCTTGCTTTCTTTGTATGAATTAACTTTCTGGTTATTTAACAAAGTAGCATTATTGTCTGTCTGTTCTTGAGAAGACCGGTAACTAGGCCATTTCCACAAGAGAAAAAAAAAAATGATAGATGGGAGTCAGGACAAGTGAAGAGGCCACGGTGTTTTACAGACTTAGAAACGTTAGGACAGCCCATTTTTTTTGGGGGGGGGGGCCCTCAATGCCTCTGTTTGGAGAGATGCTGAGCTATGCCTGTATCAGCACCTTTAGACCAATGCAGGAGGTGAGGAAGTAGCTAATTTGCCCACCCGTGAATAATGTTCTGACTCTACACGGGGAGGCTCAATGACGACTATGCTGATATTTTGGACTTATACAGTCCTGGCCCTTGGACTGTATCATTTATAATCAGGGACATATCTTAGCTACCTGAATTGCAGTTCCTTCATCCACATACTTTTCTGGTTTTTTGTTGTTGTTGTTGTTGTTTGTTTGTTTGTTTGTTTTTAATACCACAGCACAGTTCTGGGGGATTAGATCCCTCTTGAGCAAGGCCTAGCACAGTATTAGACCTGGGATAACATGCACAAGGTATCTGGGGACCCAGGCTTTTAACTCTCGCTTATGCAACAATTTTCACCGAAACCATATTCTCATCAATGTATTAAGTGATTTGCAGATCAAATGCTATGGATATAGATTATGCTTTTATTACATTTCTGTACAACACAGTTCACCATTTCTGATTATTTTCCTTATTCCAATTGCATTATAAACAAATATTTCTTTGTAAACTAAAGAGAGGGGTAGCTTACTAATCCACCAATATTCTTTTCCATGTCAAGTTGAACTGATTCTAACTTTGGTTACTTTTTTTTTATGAGTGTTCATTTCACAGAGTTCAGCGTCAGAATGTATTTAAGACTAGCCGACTTTTGTTGATTTATAGCCAGCAGTACATAATATGATGTGTGCTTTTGTCCATTATCAATTCTACTTGTGTCTAATCTGTCTCCTAGTAGTGTTTGCTAAGAATTATCCAGACATTAAACTACAAAGATAGATGGTCCTCATTTGCTTGTTTAAAGCAAAGACAGAGCATTGGGAAGTCATGGAGGTAACTCGATATGAGTCAGACTATAAGCAGCGTAGTCCAAGCATCCTACTTCACTCTGGGTCTATTCCACACCCCAATGCCCTGCCCCCTGCCAAACCCTGGACTGGCCCCTGACATTGCATATGTCTGAACGGACCTCCTTTTTTACACACACACACACACACACACACACACACACACACACACACACACACTATTGCAAAGAGGCATGTTAAACTGCTCTTTACCCTTGGCAGTTTTCCTAAGTACTCCGACTGCTTAGTGCTGGGTTCTCTTTGCTCCTTCCCAGCTAAGTTTGCACCTTAATTTTCAACAGAACAAAACTTAATTTCATAAAAATTCTCTTTGAACACAGATGGGTGGTGATGAGTAAAAAGAGAGCTGAGCAAAGTACTTCTTTTTCAAAGTCTTAGCTTCTCTTCTACAAAATATGGATCCCAACCTGTCCAGCAAGCACCTTGGGCCATCATGAAAACAAAACAAAACAAAACAAAAAAAAACAAAAACTTTCCTCTTCTTTTTGTCTCTAGTCTGCATTGAGTGCTTTCAGCTAGCTGCAACACACTCAGAGCCTAACATTGTGATCCCAACATTGAAGCTACCCATGAATGTCCCAATGACACTTTTAGGCAACAGAATTTTCTATATATACTCATATATAATAGAGGAAGGCGTGATTCTGGCCTAAAACTCTGGTTCAAAGGCCACATGTTTTATACCCAGTAGCAACAGAGAATTTTTGTGGTTGTGTTTGTTTTCTTACCAACAAAGGCACGGGAATTGGTATTATTCCCACCTACCTGAACAAGGCCCATAGAACACAACAGACATCCTCTAAATGCAACCCTGCCTAGAGATCTCTTCTCAGCCAAACCTGGCAGTGACAGTCCTGTACTAGAGCTGGTGGTAGTGAAAGAACTACAGACCCAAGGACCCTCCGCCGGCCCAGCACCTTCGAAAGCCTTTCAACACCCTGATTTCTATGTGCTCTGACACACACATGAATTATGGGCGCCTTCCAGCTGCCTGCTCAGCCCGTGTCTGGAGAGGTGCCAGCCGCCTATTTGATCAGCTCAAGCTGCAATGAGGTAGTTAAAGCTGAGCGGAGTGCAGCTGGCTAAGAAAATGGGTAAATATTTTATAGACTGTACAGTAAATAATATATATGTTCAGAGAAACAAGGTGAATCTTTTATAGGCTTGAGCTCCTGTTAAGCCTGCAATTAAATGCTGGTGCTGGAAGAAGTGGGTTTCAAACCTTCCCTTCCTACTGAGAATCAAAGGCCTACCCGTAAATTCTCAGTAAGTGCTTTAGACTATTCACTGATGCTGGATTGCTCAAATTGAATGTCTTTCTTTTCTATGAAGAAAAGGCCCCTTTCCTTACCCAGTGCTACTTACAAAAGTGTTCACAAATACTTCATTATATTTATATGTTTTAACTTGTTTTTATTGGAATGTCTACGTAAGACCTTTATCTATTAGATTTATTTCAGTCCTCATGCAATTCCAGTAAGATGCAGGTAGAAGCCATAAGTAAATATTTGTATTTCACTTGCTCGCTGAGGTCCCACTATGTGCCAAGCCCTCCCCTAGCTCAGGGCTTCTTAAACTTTTCCCACATTTGACATCTTTATTGATGAATTAAACATTGAGAAGTGTTTATACAATGGTGCATTTAAAGGTATATAAAATGGGTATTCAAGTCAAACATTCACTGATAAATCATAGAGAAATCTCTACTAAATGGTTCTTTGCTATACATATGATCACTTATAAAACTCCAGTAAGTCATCAATTCAAATGGCAATTTTTAAAATCAAACATTTTTAACAAAATACAACCCAAATTTGTGCAACTTTGTCAACTTACATGAAGAGTGAAAATAGGAAAATATTGAAAGTGTTTTTTTTTCTTTTTTTTTTTTTCAGAATTAAACCATTACTTTTCTATGAGCATAGAAAACTTTGTGTGGATAGTTACAAAAAAAAAAGACTAGAACCCATTCAATTCATAACATACAATATAGTCTTGAATGTGAGCCAAGATAATGTAGACAGCATTCACTGGCATTACATGGTGAAATATCTTCTGAGGGTAGTGAAGTTGCATGATATAACAGGAGTTACTGCTATCATCAATACCTTGGATTCATTACAAGTTGGATTTTGAATTCATTTTTTGTTGTTTCAAGTTCAAAAACATTTTACTGTTACCAAATTTATGTGGACTCATATTGGGTCTTGAGACATAGTCCAAGAAGCTGAGAAATAAATAGAGTAGGAATAACTTGAAATAATTGATATTTACAAAAAGTCCTTTGTCTGTATGTATAACTACCCTGCATCTAGTGAAAATTTTTTTTTTTTTTGAGCATGTTGACCAACTTCTGTGACCTACGGTTTAAGAATCTGGGCTCTAGGTTACAGGTACCACAGGCCTAGAGTACGAAATCTTGTGGTTAGGAGGTCAAAGGTAATCAAAATAATCAAGGTGAGTAGATAAGTGTTGAAGAGAAAAATGAAACAGAATAAGGGTAAGAAAGAGTTTGTATAGAGGATGTGCTCATATTGTGAAGACTAAGAGAGGGAGAAGAAGAAAAATGAGAAGAAGAAGAAGAAGAAGAAGAAGAAGAAGAAGAAGAAGAAGAAGAAGAAGAA
>NW_026594418.1:800546-841323 GCF_907164565.1 Psammomys obesus
AAGAAGAAGAAGAAGAAGAAGAAGAAGAAGAAGAAGAAGAAGAAGAACCTCAACAACAGCAAGAAGAGAGAGAGAGAAACACACACACACAAAAAGAGAGACAGAGTCAGAAAGAAACAAACCAAGAGACAGATGGAAACAGAGAAGAGGCATGAGGGTCTCATTCTCCCCTTCAAAAATACACTCTGAATTGTTCAAGCTTTTCCCAGTCAAGCCAATTCTCTTGGAGGTTCCACCACCTCCCAACAGTGCCACAGGCTAAGGATAAAGACATAAACACACCAAGTCTGGGTAATGTTTAAAATCCAACCCATACTACATGTACAGGATGGGACAGGGGTGAAAAGTGATTAACCAGCTGCTGTAATACCTCAGGCATTTGCAAGGCTTCAGGGAAAGAATCACTATAAGGATGATGCAATTGGGTAGCAGAGTACAATCAATACACTGAAAAAATATGAAGGCATGTGTGATTAATATCAATGTATATGGATCTCAGAGGTCCTTCTTGGCAGTATGTAAAGAAGCTCTTATTTGCTGCAGAGGGTAGCAAAACCGACTCTCAGATCCAAAACTTAATTATGAAGAGGACAAAGATCTAGAAGAAATTGAATATATATATATATATATATATATATATATATATATATATATATATATATATATATATTTTACTACAGTAAGCTGTCTTCTCCAAAGTCAGATCTCTAACTGAGAAAAAAAGGGGGATACTGAGGCTTAGAAGAAGAACATCTAGGTTGACTTCATGTAAAAACTTTAAATCACAGACTTTTCTAGACATTCATGGGTATTAAATCACACATTTATCTTTGTTAAAGAATAGCATGCCATCCTTCCTTAAGAATAATATAGATGCTTCTGCCTTGCAAGATAAAGATGACTCACCCACTCTCACCTGAAGCCACCTACCAAAAATACTCCTTCATGATCAACCGGCCAGTGTTCATGTAATGTCATCACATAGCCAAGGAGGTGCTGCTATTAGACTGCCAGATATGGTGCTGCACCTGAGAAGCTGAAGCAGGAAGATTTGAGTGCTGCACTCAAATCTGTGCTAATAGTGAATGCACGGATGATGAATTTAAAACCTAAATAAAGGTAGAAAATAAATAAGTGAAGAGGAAGAGGAGGAAGAGAAGATTACTTACATTATGAAACAGCAAAGGGATCTCAGAATTCAAACCAGCCGGGCTGGGAAGATATGCTTTGACCTGAATTTAAACAGTGATGGCTAAAAGGAAAGCAGGACACAAAGCATTTTAAATAATATGGTCTATATGAACACCTTGGGAGGCGACCGTAGAAGATGACATTAACATCCCATGAAGCAGCTCCTGAAAACTTCTTAACAGTGCTATGCTATACTTGTTGAAGGAGGGCCGGCAGAAGGTTCACCGCAAATGAAATAAAGGGAGATGAAAAAGAAGTAGGTATATCCGAATGAACTCATAGGGAAGTCCCAAATCATAGGACACACTGTTTACCAAACTCGGACAAGATGTGAACACAAAAGTATAGTTGAAAAACCTTTGGACTCTTAAATGTGTCTCAGCCGATGGCAGAAGACAGCACTGCAGTCCTGGTTCTCTGACATCAATGAGAAGAAAAATCACAAATAATAGGAATCACTTGGTGGCTCTTAGCTATTAGAAGCAAGGTCAGGGTGGCTCACCCCTCAGAAAACCATGAAAACAATAAATAGATCACACAATATGGATTACAACCAAAGCTGGTGTTGCTCAATCTATACACAAAAGAATCTACACTACATGATCAAGAAATTCTCTTCTTTCTGGACCTAAGCTAGAATTCAGAACCTACTGACTAAAGAATAAAGTACCTTGGAATACCAAAGAAGCTCGTTTCACAGTGATTTCCTCAGAACCTTCCCCTAAAAGAGTATACAGCCTTTTATGTGAGTGAGTAAGCATATTCTAGGGACTACGTACATGCGGGCGTTTCAGGGACTTCTGTTCCCAGATTCAGGGTTGACAGTTTCATCTTGAGAATGAGAAGTATTGGCAAGCCTCCCTGCTAAGTAGGAGCATACAGGACCACTTAGTAAATGGAATTCTGGCCTAGGTTCCTCTCTGAGTGTCCACTGGGTCCCATCTGGCACAGGGATTTGGGTTCCTGAATGTATAATTAAAATGCACACAGCTGGTAGTTGACCCTTCATTTGGTCCCTGGCTTGTAGTTGACTATTGAAATAGGAAACAGGAAACAAAAGCCTCTTAAACTGATACTCTACTAGCCACAGTAGCAAATTAAAAGCAACATCCATCCCAGGAAGATATAAGATGCAGAAAATTATGGACCTTAATACCTTAAGGAGGCAAAGGCTACATCATTTAATATATCTGTCTGGTCCAATAGCATGAGGCCCCGTTCATAAGCTCTGGTCTAGCTACTGAGTCTGGCAAAATGTTCACTAAGAAAGAGGATCAGACCAATTCTAAAGTTCGGATAAAACAGTATTCCTTGAAGAAATGAACAGCTTCAGATATGTTTGAAGGGGAAGTGGTTCTCCCTGACCAGGCTCAACGTATATTTTAGGTATAGTTTTATCTTTTCTGCTTGTGAGCCTTTATCTAGAACTATTATTCAAGGGTTATCAAATTAAGCATTAATAGGTATTCGGGAAAATATAATATTATGTCAAGAATCTCACTTCAGAGAGCAAGTTGGTGATGTGTGATTGGATTCATTTGTCCTATTATATATCGTATGACTTGGTTCTACCATTATAACAGAATGCTAGAGCAGCCATTTGAATAGTCAACCTAAAGCACCAAGTTTAAGGTTTGACCTTTCAAAGATATTTACAGCCTCTCAGAACGCAGTAAACATGCTAAATCAATGAGCCATAATTTGGTGTTATATTCCCAGATTTGCTGGTTCAGGAACAAAGGAGCAGGGGTTGTTCTTATCTACTGTAACTTCTAATATCCACTTGGGGAGTTCTTCCCTTTTTGTCTGCACTATTTTGGACTTAGAACATTTGGAATCTTATCTCCTAAAGGAGCAAATCTTCCAACAGATGCATTCCAAGCATCCTGTTCAAAGTTCAGCTGCCACTATCTTCTGGCCACCTTGGGAATTTGAGTTCAAAAGGAAGCAGGGAAGGATAGGAATCAATACCTTAGAGAAATTAACTAGAGATGGGGTATCTTCTGCATGAGCAGGACCTGAAGCGGTAGGTTTGACCTGAAGGGGTAGGATTGACCGGTAGGGTATTCACTGTGCCATCTTTTGGTAGCCCATCATCCAGTTGTACTATTGAGTACATGTGATGTCCATACCTTCTCATGGATGAGGGTCTGGACTAGCCTGCTTTGCATATTAACTATGTGCTAGATGGTGAGGAACTCATAAAATAGGTAAGGATGACTATCTGGGGAACTAACGGCAACCCCATGGACTAATCTATCCTACCCATCCTCACCTTCCCATGGGAAAGGAGAAAACTGGCATTGTATGATCTCATTCCAGTAGTGTTGAACTTGGTATCTAAAGCCTGTGATTCTGAGAAGCCCAGCTGTTGTGGGTGTTGTACTGCCTGCCAGATGCCCCATTTGGGAGTGAGGTTCTCATTCACCCAGATGCCAGGTGTCTAATGATTATCCAAGTGGGGAAAATTTTGTAGAAAGGCGAGACAGTTGGATGGCTATTAAAAAAAAAGGACACCATTAAGAATTCCAACCCTATCAAGGTTTAAATTTGTAGTAAAGACGAAGTTTGAGGTTAAAGATGTTTTCTTAATTTTAATTTTTTAGTCTGAAGCCATTTGAGGTCATTCTGCCATCCTAGAAGGGCTCTTGGTACTGGGAGGAGTCTCTGTCTCTCCCCTCACTAGTATACCTATTGATCTGTGGCTGTAGGCAAAAACTACTCTCTGGACTGGACTCCACCCTGGACTCAGCATGTGGCAGCTGCAGCTGTTCATCTCTTTCTCCCTGGGGGTCCCCTGGGGCACGCCATATTTCTCTCAAGCATTCTTGGAATATTTCATGATTCATCCTTGAAGCATGAACTTTTTAACTCTTTTCCCCGTGGCAGGTTTTTTTTTTTTTTCTTTTTTTCTTGCTAAGTTACAGGTTGACATGGAAACTCACAGAACTTCTATAAACAGGAGAAATGCCCTGTGGTGGTTAGTAGCCTGTTCTCATAAGCCTGACTTGCTGAAACACGCCCATTTATTTGCTTGTTCCAGAAAACATCAAGACCAACAGGATCTGATTTTATTGAATAGTAACTTTATCAAAGGCACAGCATGAGATAGAAACTTTTTGCATTTCAAATTCATAAACCCATGGTGCCTGGCTTAGTAGATTATACTGAATGAGAAAACAAGCCAATTTCTTGTGTTGTTAATGATACTCATGACTTTTACATAACATTTTAAATTATAATATTGGGATAGGAAAGTTGAACTGGGATGTCTCTAGGAATAAGAGAATGAAAGTCCACAAGAAAAATTCTTTGGAGCCAGAACACACACACACACACACACACATACATAGATTTATTTTTTTTTTCTCTTATGGTATTCTAATAGCCTGTGAGAGATTCATGATCACCTCTCTTATAGCAAAGGGAATTAGGGCCAAGGAACCAATGAACTTATCCAAGTTTTCCCAGCTTCACTAAGTCAGGTCAAGTATAATGTTTGGGGTCTTTTCACAGTCCTTCAGTCTCTGGGGATGACTGTTATCTTTATAAAAGGCTGAATTTCTACAGAAATCAAAGCATCCCTTTCTCAGAAACTGGGCAGAGCTTTGCATTTTCTTAGGAGGAAAGAGTCTGTGATAGCAGCTGTTACACCCTGCTCATGTCCCACCCTCTGACATCATAGGTATACAACTCATTTCTGGAAGGAATCACCTATAAAAGATCCACCCAGTGGGTCAACATCATAAAAATGAGCCCATCCTCTGAGCCAGAGGAGTCAGTCCCTGATCCCAAAGCAAAGCAAGAAGCCAATAGTTTCATGAATTTCAGTCCAGATAACAGAGCCTAGGACCCAGAACTTTGAACTATTAGCATATTCCAGTAGTTTCATGTCAGTGATTTAAGATTATAGTTCTGTAGGATAGTCTTTAAATCCAATAGCGTTGAGAATAAAGTGCTTAGCCAGGCAAACAAGGTTATTCATGACCCAAGTCTTGTATCAGTATCCCTTTTCTTCCCACTCATTCATTTAAGGACATGGAATTACCCCAAGCGTCACATGCTCCTGATGCTGAAGAAGCTGAGCTTTCTTTTTCTTGTTTCTTTTCTCTTGCTACCTCTTCACTGTCTAGATAATTCTAACCCTACTCTCACATCTCCTGTGACAAGTCTTGCTAAAAGTTCAAGTCTAGGTAAGCTGCACACAGCAAATTCATAAATATCTGACAGTGTGTCTTTATTTGGTCACCCTTAGGCTGTGAGTGACACAGAACCAGGGTATGCATTTTGACCAAGAGCATCCCCAGGGCAAAGCAAAGATTGGCCATCATCATGAAGCAAATATCTGAAGAGCTTGTGGACATAAATATTATCATCAGAGTTACATGCCTTCTACATCTGATCCCTCAGAGATTGTGTGTCACATTTACTGTTCTACTTGTCAGCTTCCCACTTCTGAGTCCAATTTGCACAGACATCTTGAGGGGTTTTCTTCTTTACTCACATCTCCTTTTCTTTCTTTTCTTCTACTTCATTTCCTCTTCCTTCCATGCCCAGAGTTTTCACTTCAATCTAAAGTAGGCGCATTCATCTATAAAACTGCAGTATCTTCTGATGCTCCAGGGTGGAACATCAGAAGGCTCTCTCTTCAGTTCTCTCCCCAACTGTTGCCAGCTTTCTTAGTGATCCTTACATATATGTTTTGTGTGCTGATAAGCTTGATATTTACTCTGACTTACTAACAATCCCTCATATGCAAAGGATTTGTAACAAGAGAAAGAAAGAAGCAGAAATAAAATGCTATATTACCTGTTTGGGAGTCTAACCAAATATGTAATGCAATTTATAGACAGCAGAAAAAAATTGTTCACATTTCTGGAGCCTGGAGAATATAAGTGCAAGGCAACTAAAGGATTGGCGTCTACAGAGTGAGTTCCAGGAGAGCCAAACCCTGTCTTGGAGAAAGAAAGAAAGAAAGAAAGAAAGAAAGAAAGAAAGAAAGAAAGAAAGAAAGAAAGAAAGAAAGAAAGAAAGATTTGTGTCTTTTAAAGGCCCATTTTCTTCTTCATGACAGTTGTGTATGCTCATGTGTTCAAGATGGCAAATAGGTTACCTCAGAACTCTTTCATAAGGTCACTGTCTCTTTCATCTAAAAGCCGATCTTCTAATACCACCATATTAATGATTAAGACTCAGGTCAAGAATTTAGTGGGACACAACATATCTTTTATTTGAATGAAACATATTTAACATGTTAAAGAATATTGGATGGATAAACAAAAAATCAGGCAAGCTGTGTTGGGTCATAAATAAGTGGCATGCTACAAGACTGACCTTGATCCCACAGTACTGATCCTGCTTCTCCTTGCTCCCTAGTATCTTGAACCTTGCAACCCTCAGCTCAAATACTGATTGATATCTCATTGTTTGCAGAGTCCTGCCTGATGGTAACTACTGACCTACATAGCTTCTTATTTTCTGACTCTGGGTTTTGTATCTCCAGGCTAAGCCAGTTGTTAGCTCCCTTCTTGTCAATGAACTCTCAGATTGACATCCTATGACCAAATGGTAGTTATTAAGAATCTGCTCTATGCTAATGTGTTCTTCTCTTAGACGATGACTTATAGTCACCATAACTTGTCAGAGTTCCACCTGCTGTGTTGAACCTCCTGCTGTGTTTTTAGGCATGTGACTTCCTGAGTCCTCTCTCCCAAGAAAGAACTTTTTTAAAGAACTGGGATCCTCCCTGTCTGCTCAAGTCTTGCACATTGCACAGTCTGGGTTATGTAGGACAGAATCCCTGAGGGAGCATTTAGGAGAGCTGAATAAGAAGGGCCATCAATGTGAAGGACAAGCATTTCCTGTTGGAGGAAGGTCTAACTGTGTTTTCAAATGTTGATTTCAGTGCCTTGAGATCTGGTTACCGCCCTGCATGGATTTTGTTATAATGTAGAACTATCTCCTGTAACCATGGGATGATAAGGAATGTTCCCCAGTTTTCCATGATTGGCTGATTAAAAGGCCTAAACCTGGGCAGGACAGAATTGGGTAGATGTGGCCAGAGTTTGAGGGGTTTGAGGAAAGGAAGATCATGGTAAGAAATAAAAGATAGGTACCAGAAGAGGAAGGAAGCAGGGAGCCACCTTGGGTTAGCATGGAAAGAAGCACATGGCTGATATGGATGGAGGAAGAGGCCCAGATGAGAAAATAAGCAACTGCTTAATGGGATTACAGATGTGAGGTAGCTTGAGATGGGGCTGAGAGATAAAGTAAGTTTAGAGGGTTAATATCTAAAATCTATCAGGTGTCTGTGTCTTTCATTGATTATAACAGCAGGTTAGATAATACCACCATAATAATTAGGGTTAATAATAAACATTATAAGATCATACCTTTAAATTAACAGCAACAATTTCCTCTTGATAGAAATGTGATAACAAGAGAAATTACAGTAGTCCAGGAAGATGGGAAAATACTGTTGCTGCTATTTACTCTGCATTAAATGTAGTTTGTCCCCAGCAAAACTCATGCTAAGGTTTAATTATCCAATGTAGCAATATTGGAACGTTGGAGACTTCAAGTAACAAGGCACAGGGGCATCATACCCATAAGAGATTCATGCCCATCTTGGTATGCTAGGCATTAGTAGTTACTACAAAAGCAAACTGCCATAATTGAGGAAGACAAGTCTTCCCACAGCCTCCCTCACCATGTGCCCTCTTTGATGTCACATAAGTTTCTGTTAAAAAGTCTTTGCTAGAGACCAATGATAGTCTAATGCTTTTAAGTTATTAAAACTATAAGCCCTCAAACCACATTTTTTTATGAAGTGTCCACATTCAAATAATATTTTGTTATGGTAAAACAAAATGGCTCTAGAAACTTGTCTTGTTTGTTCAATGACATAGGCTAAGGTCATTTGAGAAGAGAAAATCTCAATAGAAAAATTGTCTCCATAATACTGACCTATTGGCATGCCTGTGTGACATTTTCTTAATTAATGATTGGTATAGAAAGGCCCAGCCCACTATAGATAGTGTCATTTCTGGGTGGTTGGCCCTGGGGTGTTTAAGAAAGCAAACAGAGCTGGAGAGGTGACTCAGTGATTAAGAGCACATGCTTCTCTTGCAGAGGGTCTGGGTGTGGTTCTCAGTACCCACACAGTGCCTCACAACCATCAACTCCAGTTCCAGGGAATCTTACTTCTGACTCCGAAGGCACCAGACACACATATGCTATTCATATACATGTGTGAGCAATACATGCATACACATACACACAAATACACACACAAGTAAAAATAAATAAATCTTCTTGAAAAAAAAAAGAAAAAAAGCAAAACAAACCAAGCAAGACACTAAGAGCAAGCTGGTAAGCAGCACTCTTCCACGGCCTCTGCTTCAGTTCTACCTCCAAGGTTCTGCCCTGACTTTCTCTGATGATGGACTGTGTTGATGATGGAAGTTGAAGTATAATGCAAGTAAACCCTTTTTCTCCACAAATTTGCTTTTGGCTGGTGATTTATCACAGCAATATAACCCTAATAAAAACAACACTTCTTTTTTATTTATTTTTTTTATCCCTCAATATAAATTTCTGTTTCTTCTGGATTTAACCCTTAATTATAAATATAATTTTTCTATTACTACATGCTCAAGATCATTTCTCCCCAAAGTTTTTCACATAATATTGTGTGTGTGTGAGAGAGAGAGAAGGCAGGGTGGGGCAGGGAAGTGGCTCATCAGGGGGATATTACAGGTTGAACTACATAGCCTGTCCTACACATTCACATGCTGAAGTCTTGAGCCTTAGTACTCAGAATGAGACTTTATTTACAGACAGGTGTCTCTTCAGAGGTAATCAGGTTAACATAAGGCTGATAGGGAAGAGCCTAATCCAATATGACTGGTGGACCTATGAAGCTTGGGGGCAGACATGAGTGCAAGGAGAATGCCATGCAAACATTACGATAGCAATCAACAAGCCAAAGAAGGAAGCTTGAGGCAAACAATCCCTTGAGGACCCTGGATGTAGCCAACCTGTCAGTCCCTGTCACATGCTCTTCCTGTGTTCAGAACCATGAGGTCCCATAATATGGCACTTTGTGTGGCAGTTTCAACAGCTTCCACAGGGCTCACTGGGAGCTGGTTTAGAAGCTCCCAGTGACTGTAGTTTTGTATACTGACTTAGCTCTGCATGGGATGCACAAATGCCATTTCTGAGTTAGTGACAACATCTAGTCAGTCAAGAAAGTGCACAGTGAGGAAGCAGAGCAAGACTGAATTATCTGCCTTATGGGCTGCATAGCTTGCACATTGATCTTCTGCCTGCTGTCTCTCTGGTTTCAGACATTCAGACGTGGACCTGAATGTACAACATTGGCTCCGTGGCCATCAGGCATCCCAGCTCTAACAAACACCAACTGCCCTGAAGGCAGCAAGCTACAGCCTTCTAAACATGTGAGCTTCAGGTGTGTGCTGACTCCCTTTACACACATACATGCATACGTGTTTACACACAAACACACACACACACACACACACACACACACTACTTATTCATCTGTATAGCAGTCTGTCAATCTATCTATTCTAGCTGTGAATAATTTCTCTCTGGGAAACTGTAACTCATAGTTGCCCAATGTCTGGCAAGACTAGTCTGATACTAAGGAAGGGGATGCTGTAGATGAGGCGTAGATGGAGATTGCAACTTCTTTCAAACAGATGAAAAGAGGAGGGGAATTAGGCCTCTGACATGCATATTGTCTAGATAACCACGCAGTGAGAGCAGAAGGAAGAATGCCAGTTAGTAGTACTTTAGGCAGAGTTAGTAGCTAGTACCACCTGTAGCTTTAGCCCTAGAGTGGCTGCTCGGCCATCTCTGAGTGGCCTGGTCTCTGGGACCCTGGAGTTCTTAAAATACATGATGCAACAAATGTTAATTAAGCATCCAGTTTTCTTGGCATAAGAAAATGAAGATGACTAACCTTCCTAATTTAAAAAAATCTGAGATATTTAAAGCCATGAGCAACACATGATTATTTCCTGAGTGAAGTACAGGTCCCTGGTGCCGTGTATGCAGACCTCTGTGACCTAACCTGGGTGAACAGAGTATATGAAGCCCTCTATGATCTAGTGCAGGCTTCCCCCCTCCCATGTGGCTTCTATTCCAGCCATTCCTGTTGCACCCATCCCACTCTCTATCCTCTTTGCTACATTTATACCTACAGTCGTATTGACCTACAATCATGTGCTCCTTGTAGGTGGGAAAAGAGCATTGTCAGACACATATTCCTAGCAATGTAATCCTCTACAGAATTCATGGAGTAAATACACATAAACCGTGATAAATCAAGAGTAACAGGAAACCCCACATAGATGAGGCTGTTACTGACTGAACACAGCATGCTATTCTACAGCAGACTCTGTTTCGGTGAGTAGAAATAATATAGTCTAAAATGATGATTAGAACGTTTACTATAGTTCCTCATGGATTCATGTGAGTGTTACATGTTGATACCATTGATATTTGGTTTGCTTGACCAAAACTGTATGAATAATGAATTGTACTATAATGCCAGAATATAGATGTTACCCAGCCATGAGCAACACATATTAGAATTGTTCAGCTGTATTATGTTTTATGGCAATGGCAATGCCAGTCTACATAGCCCACCATTGAGTGAGATATTGCTATGTGGTGCCTGTGTTACAAGTTTCTGAATAAGATGTGCCATTTCAGGCTTCTGGGTCATGGATATTATTCAGGTCTGCCTGGATCACTAGCTAGGTTATAAGCCCTAAGGAGGCACCTACTACTAATGTTCTGCTAAATGGACAGTGAATCTTTCAACCTGCATCAGAAAAGTTTCTTCCTCTTCTTCTTCTTCTTCTTCTTCTTCTTCTTCTTCTTCTTCTTCTTCTTCTTCTTCTTCTTCTTCTTCGTAGGAGGCAGTTAATACAGAGCTCCACAACTGGTCACTGTGCAGAATTCTTGCAGAAGAGACAGTTCTAAATGGGATATCTAAAACATACCCTCCACCGCCACTATCCCAGCAAGGCTCAGGGAACATCTAGAAGAGGCAGAAAGATTGTGAGGGTCAGGGGTGGTGATGTATTCATTGTAATACTATTTTCAAGACATGGCAGAGTGGTTGTCTGAGGAGCTCTGAACTCAGAATGGATGTCTGCATGCATGTGCTCCATACAAGATCAAGCCAGCCAAAGTCCCAGCATGGGTGAGGACGGGTTCATGAAGTCTTACCCTTAGATGAGGAGCTACTGGCAATTGATGGTTACTGGGGAACAGACAGTCAGTTTTCTTCAGGGACAAGGCTCTTGAGAGCTTACCTATGGGTAAATAGCATAAGAGGTGCTCCAGTGTCTAGTCCTAAACCCGTACACATGCAGGCGGTACTAAGTGGACTCAGCAGGATCAAAAAGACAGCAGGCAAAGTTCATAGGGAAAAGTGGTATATAGCAGAGGGGAGGAGTGGAGGAGGAAGGGATGAGCAAAACAAATTACATGCAAGTGTGAAATTCTCAAATAATAAAAGCAAAATTTAAAATCTTGCTAAAAGTCATTTCTTTCACCACTAACCTGAAATAAAATCTTCCTCTGGGTGGCCTATTTTGTATCTCTGAGGAGATTCTTTTCAACACTATTTTTGTGGAAGATATATGTATTCTTTTTCCATTAGACAGTAAGTTTTTCCTTGGACAATTAACCTGGGAAGGTAGGATCTCTGCCCCCAAGTATCCATTACCAGGCCTGGAGTAGAGCTCAGTCAATGTCACCTAAAGGTGATAAAATAAAGAAGTAAATGAATAGAAGACAGGCCTCCTGCCAACAGAAGCGTAGCTTGTAAAATGCAGCTCTGAAACACAACACCAGGATTTCATAGCTGGATTCTAAACAAAACAGTAGGTGGAGCATATCAAGCTTGCCAAGAGGAAACTCAGGTCAGCATCCTGGGGAAAAGGATGCTTAAAGTGAATCTTAAGGCAAATCATACCTTTATCCTGTAGGTGGAAAAGACATTTCCAGTTGACGGACTATAGTTTACTTGTATATAGGGTGAAAGAATTGGCTCTCAGACAGAGGCCTGGTTGAACTGACAAAGGAGGATTCACAGTGAAGTGAAGATACTGTTGGCTTCACTTGGGAAGTGAAGATACTGGTTGAAGATACTGTAACACCAGGGGAAGAAAGCGTGCTCAGTCGTAGAACATAGAATCTAAAGGAGCTTGGCGTGGCTATAGAGAATTTCACTTGGGAAGGGGTTATGTGAGACCCTTGGACCATGGAGTCTACCTACACGGCCACCTCGATAAGAGCAGAGAGTAGGTGGTAATCACGGCAGGAAGACGGTGCACAGACAGGTTCTGAAAAGAGAGCCCTTGCCCAGAAGAGGTCATGCTGGACACAGTCTATTCCTTCACCCATGTTATCAAGCAGGTGATTTACTACCAGAAGCAGGATCAAGGTGATGTCATCTGTCTCTCATCCTGAAGGAGGCAGGAGTTTTTCTTCTCTCTTCTGCTCCTCCCTTCTTGAGGCTTAGCATATGACAAAGCCAAAGGGTAAGTTATAGTGCATTCTAGCATATTGACTTTGGTAGCCTTCTCAGATGGGTGCCCAGTAGACCTGGGTGACCTGTCCCTGCAGGGAGACACTGAAGCCCCTGATCTCACCTGGGGCACTCTCTCAACTGTGTGAGGGTTACCTGCATTTTGCCACAATGTGCTGTGTTTTCCCTAGAGCCAAGTCTTCTGGTTCTGCTCCCTTCAGACCCCTAGATCTTAAGGGAGATACTCATACAGACTCTGAGCAGATGTTTAAGATGTGTGGGAAGGGACATGCCAATCTTCTTTTATTTATACTCAAGTGTCATGTCTGGCACTGTAAAGTTTCCTATTTCTCTTGCATCTCGATGTCACCTCAGGTCAGAGTCGCACACAGGACAGTGACCCTGTAAGGTTGTAAGGACAGGCAGGCCCCACTGGCCCAACTGAGTTGTCTCCAGGGCAAGCTAGAATGTGGCTGCTATAACCACACCTCCAAGCCTGCTGTTAGGCTCTCCTAATTTGGTTTTGAAAAACATGTGGTTTTGTCCTTGTTCAAATATTGATTTGGGGTAACTTGAGCCTGGCAGAAAAGGCCTTGGCTGGGCCGGCGGGACTGTTTGTTGCCTTAATGACATTTCTGTGTGTATGTATAACATGGGCTAGCAGTCGAGTCATCACTTTCACAGGAGATTTATGGGACTTTTTACACTTTGGAAGATATTAACACAAATAGTCAATGAAGGCCCAAGGCATAAATCAGGCCACTCAGGCCAACAAAAGACAGGTTGGCGCTTTTTCTAATTGCCCTTTTCCCCTCATGTGCAGCTGGGGGTGGGGGTGTTGGACTAGACAGTAGGAATAATAACATGTGCCCCCCCCCCCACTCCTTTGAGTTCCTGGGAGACTGAAGGAAGGTAAGGAGGAGGGATACTTTAGGGTTAGATGCTGAACGTGCAGGGTTCCACAGCCTTCAAAATGGGTTTTATACCAAGAGCTCTTACTTCTGGAGATGAAAATATAGTTTGAGAAACTCAATAGTAAAGACTGGAAATTGTCATAGCTAGAGTGCTCAGAGTCCTACCAGGAAACAGAGGGGTTGTTTAAGCAGGATTATAAAGAGGATTATAAAGAGAAATGAATGGGCTGAATGGAGGGCATGGGCCTCCATTCACGCAAGGGCGTGAATGGAGTCAAGGGAAACCTTTTAGGATTGTGAAGCAGCCTGTGCTGGAGGCAACATCTGAAGAGACCAGAGCGTCCCTAGGCATCAGCATAGGGCTAAAGTGGTTGGTGAAAGAACTCCTTAAAAGCTTTGGCTCCCTTAAAAGCTTAACCTCTCTCCTCTGTTCCCAAGTCTCTTGCAGATGCTCTCATTGGGTGAATGTGGTCTATGAAGCTTGGCTCTCACTCTCGAAGGGTCAAGAGTGGAGTTTTCAGAATGACTGGAGATAACGCCTTCTAGGTCAGGAGTCTTGTGTGCCATTGCATGATATTAGAATACAGAAGGTCCTCTCTGGACTTTCTTCAATTGCCAACTTTCTGCCTAGCAGTTGGTTTACATGTTTTAGAAAGTAGGACTTTGGCAATTTTGTTCAAGTTTCTTCCCATGCTATGAACAATGATTCCATGTCTGTCTGAACAGGGGAACCCAGCCAGTAGATGTCACAAGGAAAGAGTATTGAATATGAAATATATGTTAACTAAAAGCATCTACACTGAGCTCAAGCACAAAGAGGTCTTTGTATTGACTCTTAATAGCTGTTGGCTTTGGGCAAGCTTTACCACTTCTCAGAGACTCTGTTTCTTACCTTTGAAATGTAAACAATGATAATAATACTAATAATAAATAAATTTTATTGTAGCATTAGGGCAATGTCATAAGCATGCAGTGAGGGATGAGAGCATGGGTGGACTTGCTCAGCAGCATTGGTTCCCAAATGCAGAACACTCCCCCACATCAGACAAGGCTAAAACTGTCACCCTTTTGACAATATGTTAATGTTAATCTCTGACTCTCTGTCCTCAGGTATCCTGGCCAGAGCTCTACAACGCAGGGATTATTTCCAGAAGACATTTAATAATCTCATCTCTTACCATTGAACTGACCAAGGTGTATAAGACTTCATCATCTGTTCTTGAGAAATCCATGTCCGTGATTCAGAATAAGGTCTCCAGCTCTGCTTTCTCACCATTAGCACAATCGTAGCATCATCAAGGCACAACAACTTGTCTAGAGCCTCAGCTGAACTCTGAAGGACCTTGCTTTCTCTCTTCGGGCACCAGGGGGCTTAGCCAAGGCAGGCTGGCCCCAGCTGTGCTCCTTGGCACATAAAACCCAGTTCCTGCCAAAGACAAAACAGAGAAGGAGTGGGTATGGGTGGCCCATGGCACCAGCTTCTTCCCCCTTGTATCAGACACCACCACCATTCTTAGAGCACAAGAGACAAACAGCCAGTCCACAGCACAGCAGTTGACCCTGGCCATAAGTCTGTACCATTTACCTTGGCTTTCACTGGCACAGAGAATGAAGTCATTGGCAGAGGAGAAAATGGAGAGGACCCCTGGACAGGGAGCAATAAAACATGCAGCCCAGAGGTGGGAGGGAGCCCTGGAGTCATGGGATCTTAGGCTGCAGCCCGTAAGAGGTAAATAACTTCAACAGTCCTCGGCTAGAAGATAAAATGCATGCTTTTAGGCACAGAGAGGTCAACTCCAGATGCTACTCTTGTTTGATAATTTTATTGAATCTGTGTCCTTAAGGGTTAGGAATGTGAAGTGGGGAAAAAGGAGTAGAAAGCCCACATTTCAGAGGCAGGCAAGGTTGGCCAATATGTCTGCATGCCCCCTCCCAGGGGGTGACTTCCTCCAGCTTCTCCTTGCTCCCCGCTCCCATCAACTAGTAAAGGTGGGACTTGTCTGAGTCTTCTGGAAAGCTCTGCCTCACCATGCTCACCATTGCTCATTCTCTCGTGCATCACTAAATCTTGTTACCCTGCCATGTCTTCAGGGTCTCTCCCTCAGCCCCTTGTTCTGTTTTCCTTTCTGATGGCTGAAATGCAGTTGCTTTCGCTGGTGTTTGAGCAGTGCTTCAGAATGTGAGGTAGAGGCTAAAAGCAGCAGATGCTGGAATCATAAGACAAAAGGGAAATGGCTACCTAGAGTTTCCAGAAAGCTGCCTGCAGGTTCTGACTTCCCACCTCTGCATTTCTTAGGTTTCATTTTCATAAATTAAGCATTAGGCATTTAGAATATGTAACCCAGTGATTCGGATTGTATCTGCCGTAAACACTCCAACGTTTCAAGACATTTAGTGACTCCTAAAGACAGCACCATCACCCACTCTCCATTTCTCACTCCCTGGTCACTGGCAAGCTCCTGTTTGCTTTCTGTTTTGATACATTTTTCTATTATGGGCAGGTGCTGTAAATTAAAGGGAGAGTATATAATCACTTGCACTGGTTTTTTTTTTTAACTTAGCTTTTTCTTGATATTCATCTATTTTGTATTGTGGCTAAGTATTATTCCATGCTGTGGATATAAAGTATTCCATTGTTTCTCTGTTGATTAAGCATTTGGGCTAAACCCACTTTTGGTTATAATGAATAATGTTGAGAATTCCTAATGTATATCAGTGACTCTCTAGATTTTTTATACGATATAAAAGGTATATTTCTTTAGCCAGTTGGGTCTTTGTCACTCTTAGCTGATCCTGCTTTTAACTAATACAGGGATCTAGCAACTACTACTTTGTATATATTCCTTACACAGATTGTCTAAAAACCAGAGAGTTTAAAAGGTAGAGTTGTTGCCCCCTTTTTTTTTTAACCACCATTTCTTGTATTTTCTTTGGGTCCCTACAATCTTATCTATGACGTGGGAATGGAAGGTCCCTAAAGACCAAGGTCTAAGCCAGATAATCTCTTGAAGTCTCTTATGCAGATTCTTCAAAGTGAGTTGTGAGTGGGCTCCAGATTACAAGAAACATGGGACTCACAGAAATGCTTGGAGCCCTTGTCCAACTTCCTTGCCTTCCTTTGTCCTTAAGCAAAAATTGTTCCTTTCTCTTCCTGCTTTGCCTCTTAGCAGTTCAAAAACTGTACAGTTTGCATAGTCCATCTTTTAAAAGATTTTTTTCTTGTGGTGTGTGTGTGTGTGTGTGTGTGTGTGTATTCTAAGTGTCTTCAGAGGCCAGAAAATAAAATATTAGATCCTCTGGATCTGGAGTGACAGGCAGTTGTGAGCTCCTAGAATAGGTGCTGGGAGCAGATTTCTCAGGGTCCTCTGGAAAAGCATAAAGTGACCTTAACCACAGAGCCATCTCTTCGACCTCTTCGTGGTACATCTTAAAGTCACTGTGTATGTATCCATTGTTAAAACAAAATACAGTGCTTACAAGTCAGTCTCTCAAAATTAATAGCCTAAAAGCTGGCTGGAGCAGCTGCTTTCATTCCAGCTCTTTCTTCTGGTCTGTCTCCTGCCAGTTCCAAGACCCTCTTGCCCCTTGGCTTTAGTATTCAGATTTTGGTGTCTCTGATGAACATATTATTATGTCAGTTGCCAATATTATCCCAACTCCATCTGATCATCAAGGCACAGCTATGACTTAGAGCCGTTACACACACTGACTTGGACTCAAAAAGCCCTCAGTAGCTAGTGTCATCCCTCCCTCCCCTTACCCTTAAAGTAGTCTGATTCTTGATATATAGACAAATGATATTTTAAACACCGGAAAACCATTTAAACAGCCGTTAATCTCTATCACTTGCCAAGAATCGTATATTTCTTTCGGTAGACCATTTATTCCTTTGAACTTCTTCAGCAGCAGATCGTGGCATTATTTTCAGTTTATCTGTGAGAACACTGAAACCGGCCAGACAGTCTGAGTGACTTGCTCAGTGTCTCCGAGTCTGTAAAGTTTCACTTGGTGTGCACACAGCCACTGTTTCACCCTAAAAAATAAGGGGTTCCATTTGTAAAGCTGAGTGCTTCTGTTGGCTCGCTTGTGGTGAAGGGATCCTAAGATGGGGTTTCCACACAAAATAGGATAACCTGAAGAGCTCCAATGTTAGGTGTGGCTTCCCTCAAGAGTCTCTAATTCTCCACCTAAATCACAGGCTATCTAAATGATGTGATACTTCTGAAACTTTCCACACTTTTTAATAGTCAAAGAGAGGTTCACAGTAGGCTGAGGAGTGGAATGTCAGGATGCCGGGTCCTAATCCTTTGGAGTCTGTAATGTTACCTATGCAAAGCAAGGACTTTGTAGACATAATAAAGGCTCTCAGTGAGGAGGTTATTCTGGATTGCTTCACATGTGTTCTGAGAGGAAGGCAGAGGGGAGACTGTCTTATACCCAGAAGAGAAGGCAATGAGGCAGAGGTTAGAGTGGTTAGAGTGATGTACTGTGAGGTCAGGAATGCTGCCAACTATGAGGGGTGCAACAGGCAAAATATGGGTTCTCCTGAACTCCACTAGAGCCTTGGGGAAGAGTCTAACAGGCACAGCTGATGCTACTCTCTCTGAAGCTGCGAGTGAAGGGGCAAACCGTGAACACTGCTTTCGGCAGCCACAGAAAACTAGCAGATCTGTCTCTGTACCCCAGGGTCAGTAGAATCCAGGATCAGAAAGAAAGATACGAAGCGGGAAACTGAGCTTGATAAAAGTAAGCTGATCAGCTCAAGGCCACATAGCCAGCAGGGAAGGAGCTGAGACTAAAGTGCAGTTCTAAGTAGAGCTTTGCAGCTCACTACACTGTCGATAAACTTCCCACATTACTGTTGCTTCTCAGCGGATCCCAGGAGCGTTCTATTCCTCTTTTCCTTCTCTTTGAGAGGTAGATCATCTTGGTCACAGTTGCTAGGACTGAAGGCCTGGCTGGATTCACTGCTCTGGGACCACCACGCTCTGGCCTATGATGTGCTTGTATGCCAGGCATGGACCTGTCATGAGCTCTTGCTGACCCAGCTCAGTCACTTTCAGCTTATCAGTCTGACTGTGAAAAACATGGTCAGCGCGCCCATGGGGGAAGCTGCCTACAGGCCAAGGTGCTGGCTCTGAAAGACTGCATTGTCCTTATTTAGAATTGCCTTCACTTGGACCAGCTCTGCTCTTGCAAAACATGTTTATTCTGGTTTCCTCTCCCTCCTGGCTGCCTGACTAGTAAAAGCCCAGAGTGCAACAGCTGCAGCTTCAGCCTGGGCCAGGCAGGGCAAGCAGGCTCACAAGGAAGGACATCCAGCGAGAGCACAAGTGCCTGTTGCAAGTTGAAGGCAGTTGAGATCCATTTCCTGTCTGTCTTTCAGTCTCTCTGTTTCTGTGTCTGTCTGTCTGCCTCTGTCTCTCTCTGTGTGTGTGTATCTGTCTTTCTGTCTCTCGGTACTGTGTGACTCCTGGGAGACGTCTTTCCAAACACACCCTGCTGAGACTTATGTTAATGTACACAAAGAACACCAGAGTAGAACTTTGCTTTTTGGAACCCAAGCCCTTTCAGCATGGCAACAATAATGCTAATGATAGTCTTCTCACTGCAGCAACTTCCTATTATTAAATACTTAGTATAAGGCTGGGGAGATGGCTCCTTCATCGGAGCATCTGAGCTTGATTCTCCAGAACTCCTTTTAACAACAACAACAACAACAAAATCCTGTCTAGTCAATGCTTGTAATCCCAGTGCTGGAGATGGGAAGGCAGGCAGCTTACTAGGGCTCACTGGCCAGTGAGCCTAGCCTATTTGGCAAGTTCTAAAACAATTTGAGACCCTCTCTTTAAAAAACAAAAAAGAGGACATTTGTCCTCTCATCTCCACATACAGGTGCACACTCTTGAGTGTCTACCTCCATATGTAGAACCCTGCCCCCCCCCACATACTAGAAATCAAGCATGGTTTTAATTTCTTTATATAACTTATTTACCTTAATTTTAGGTAGATGCTTTTAATAAACCTTCATAGAAAAACAAAACAAAACAAAACAAAAAACAAAAAAAACAAACAAAACAACAACAAAAAAAAAAACCGAGGCTTAAGATGAGGTCAAGGTCCTCAGCCACAGAGCAGCAATTTGAAGCCAGGTCTTCTTGGTCTAGAGGTTACAGTCTTACATACCACTACCTTTTAAGGACTTGAGTTTAGACTTTATATTAGAAGAGTTAGGTTTAGAGAGAATAAGGTTTTGCCCAGGGTCATTTTCAGAACACAAAGACCAGTGTTCTGGGCTGCCAGAAGTTTGTCCCGGTGAAACCTGGACTTTAAAACAGAAGAAAAAGCTTTCCACTTGCTGTTATCTTTGAGCCTGGTGTACATCTCCCACGTGCAGACAGAGGCAGCAAGAAACGGGGACCTGCCAGCACGGAAGGACCTGTGCTGCCTACCTTCCTGTGATGCTTCACAGTCTGTTGTTTACTGGACATGGCTCAGAAATACCTTCTTGTGCAGCCTCATTTCACAGGAGGTGAAAGGTAAAAGACAGTGATGCGTTTATTTAAGAAAAAGGCTTATCAGGGGTTGAGCCTATCTGTGGTTTCTGGCAGCCTGGTGACACACTGTGAAGAACTTGGCTTTCCCTTCCAGTAGAAAAGTCTTCATGCAGTCTCTATTCTCTTTCGTTCCTCTCTCCTTTCTTTCTTTCTTTCTTTCTTTCTTTCTTTCTTTCTTTCTTTCTTTCTCTTCATCTCTTTCTGTCTCTCTCTGTCTCTGTGTCTCTGTCTTTCTTTCTCTCAGAGTTGGAATGTGCTAGAAATACTGACCCCATGTAAAGGAATGGGGAGAGGAGTTGTGTATTTGTTACTATACTCATAGCTGTGACAAGAGACCTGCCAGAAGCAACTTACTAAGAAGGAAGGTTTTGCTTTATTCTGTCACACAGTTCAAGGTACAGTTGATCATGGCAGAGAAGCCATAGTGGCTGGGCAGCTCCATCCTTGAGGCAAGAGCAGAGGTGAGAGGCTATTTAACATCTTGCTAAAGAAGGAAACAAATCTCAGAGCTGGAACCAAAAGTGAAAATCACCTTCAAAGGCCCACCCTGGTGACCTTCTTCTGTTAGCTGGGCCACAAGACCACATTCCCAAGAGTTTTACAACTTTCCCAAACAACACCACCAGCTGGGACCAAGTTTTCAATGAAGCACACGAGCCTGGAAGGTGGGTGGACAGGCAGATGGAGGTGGGAGTATGGACTCCACCTTCAAAAGCTTAACAAGATGGAAGCCTCCCAAGGGCATCTTGTTTGTAGGGTAGGAAAGTTTGAGGAGAGAGCAACCAAACAGACAAATAAACAAAACAAACAAACAACAAACCAATCATTTAATTGCAAGGCATTCCCTCTTGGGATCTTAGCACATTTCCCAAATAGCCTTTCTAAAAAAACATGTGCCACATAAAAATGAGAGTTTCTCTCTCCTGAAGACTGCTACAACTGAGTATCTGAAGGAGAACAGGCATAGAAATTAAAAAGAATGAGCTAGTGGGTGGAAGAAGTGGTGTAATTTCTCCTGTCTGGTGGACAGAGAAAAGGAGGCTCCTTTGGGGTCTTGCCAAAGTCTGTTAATTGAAAAGCTGTTTTCCTTCTTTTACCACATGGTCTTTGTCTTACTGTTGTTCTGATTTTCCACTGTTGATTATGCCATTTGAGGGATGTCACAATCAGATAGATAGATAGATAGATAGATAGATAGATAGATAGATAGATAGATAGATAGATTCACACTTGCCTTTACAAAAGGTCATGATGACATTAGCCTGATGAGATACAAGGCTCGCTATCTTCTGGGATCTCTGTATTATTTCTCCTTCCTCCTCCCTGTCAGTAAATACTACAATGGGAATTCTTTCAGAAAAATGTGAAGTGGAGCCATGCTGATTTTGCTGAAGATGAGCCTTGATCTTCACTTCTTTATGATTGTACTACCATTGTTTTCTCCTCAGTCAGGTACTATTGAGATCAATGAAACTTAAAAACTTTGAAAAGTCAACAAACTTCAAATTAGGACAGACCCAATTTGACAATTTCCCTCCCACTTCTGGGGAAAAAAATTCTCTCAGTAGTCAACTTGTTATTGCACAGATCCTCTGCCCTGCTTTTCAAAGCAGATCTCAAAGAATGTATGTAGGGAGGGTCATGAGGTCATGGGTGGAAATGTGCTTGCCTGGTAGAGACAAATTTTCAATTATCAGTCCTAGGAAAACTACTTTATCTTTATGAGGCTCAGTTTATCAGCCCGTGAAGAAACTCCAATGCCCATTTCATAGGGTTGGTGTGAATCATAATAAGAAATAAAAGTGAATTCCATATATTAATTTGAACACCTGACTTGTGTCTGCTATTTGACTTTAATGACCTCTGCACTCACAATGTCCTGGCAAAGTTTATTTTTTAAACACTTTTTTTTTTTAAACGAGAGAATTGAAGACCAGAGAAGTTAAACAACTTGCCTAAATTCATAAAGTAGAAGAGCTGGAACTGTGGCAGAACAACTCATTCCACACCAAGGAATGTCTTACTGCCTCCCTTTACTGCTCACCTGAATAAGTGGATATGCTCTAAGAAAGCAAAAACAATGCAGAAAACCCATGCTTCAGCAGCACACAGTAGGAACCTAGTATACTGAGACCCTAGGGTGCAGCCAGCTGATGGAGGCCACTGCTTCATTCTTTTGGGAGCCAGTGTTCCCAGCTACAGATTAAGAGGGGACTCTCTTCAGCATTTTTAAAACCCCATTTTCCTCGGCTCTGGATTTCTAAGAATGTTAAAGAAACGTTTTAAAGTTAGTGAGTTAATGGGAAAATGAAAAGAATGAACTGGTGCACGTTGTGGAGAAATCTATGACACACCATGTGTTTTGGAGTTGATGATCTCCAATGAGCTTAGCTCCAATTCCTTTGCCCCTTCAGTAAGTGTTACTGTTCCACACACCACAAGGTGAAATCCATGAATCTTTCCTTGGAATCTGGGGTAGTTTCTATGATTTACTTGACCTGTGGCGTGCGGCAGCAACCATAATTCTAGAACCACTAGGGCAAGAACAGAGAAACTCTGGGTTCCTCTGTAGATAGTGGGCTCTGTTTCCATGATTTCCATACCCAAAGATTCAATCAGTTGTCTCTAAAATTATTTTTAAATCGAATACATACTGAATATGGATAAGCTTATTATTCTTGTTTAATAATTCTTTACAACTAGTTCATAAACTTATTATTTAGTTAATATAGGTAATTTATAGATAATCTTAACTTTACAGGAGAGAATCTATAGATTACTAAAAACTGCTATACCTTATTATAGGAAGACTTGAACATCTGTATATTTTAGTTTTCATGGAAGTCCTTGGAACTGTTCCCTGTGCTGACCCTTGGGATATTTCATCTTGAGTATTTCATCTTGATGTCAACACTTGGCCGTAGTATGTTCATATTATGTGGTAAATCCACTCAAGTGTTCTAAACTAACAGTGCCAGGTAGGCCCCAGACAACATCAACTGTAGAAACCATCTTGGATGGTAAGCTCAATAAGTACTTCAGATGATTCTAGGCCAGCTGACAGAGCCTCAAGTATTGCCCAGCTGATTCAGGGAACCCACTGAATTCTGGGAGGGAGCTGTTGCAGTTATTTTAAGTTTGGGATATGTCAGGCAGTCATATGATAATAGAAACACAATTTAACTGCCTTAGTAAAATTGAAGTCTTACTCGGTTTTATGAAAAGGACACCTGAAGCTCCAAAAAGCTGGGTTGTCTATAGTCTCACAGAAAGAGGCAATGACCTCTCCCCAAGCTAAGTCTGTTTGATTTCAAATCCTCCATGTTTTTACTTTCTCAACCAAAACATCCTCTCTTTTTTTTTTTTCTTCATTTATTAGTAAAGAAACTAGACTGAGGTGGACAACTTAACCAATCAATTATAAAAATAATTATAAAATAATAGGTCTGATTTTTCCTTACTGAGAAGCAATTATGTCAGGTTCTAATTATATTTGGTAGGGTTGTGAGGGCTAGTAAACACGTTTTCTGCATTTGGATGTGGCGTTGTCTAAATTTCTTGGCCAGGCATTGTGGAATACCTTGTATTCAAAGTATATACTTCCTTCATTTCTCCTGAGTTTCATCATGCTTGTCTTCCTCTTTGCTGATATCTACCTCTGTCACCTGTGACCTCAATTGTACTGTACCTTAAACACTGAGAACTCATTCATTAACCAGTAACTGAAAACTGACTTTCAGCAGCACAGTACTTGGTACACAGTACTTGGTACAGAAACCAAGATCCAGATGACAGACAGACGACTGGATTCGGCCAGGAAGAAGCCAGTCATCCCCTAGTTAGGACACAAGTGGAAGTCAGTGGGCGTTGGGAGATGGGAACTCAGTCCTGATACTCCGTGGGGGTGTGCACATTCGTGTTCATTTCCACTGCGCTCAGCCAACACCTGTCTGTCAGTGCCTGGCTCGCCTCCATCTCTCTCACTGCCACTGCCTATGCCTGGGCTACCTTTAGTCCTCTTCTTTATTATGTGGCTGCTTTCTTTCTTTTATCAGTAAACTTAACTATCTTAGCTTAGGAAAATCTGTTTATTTTGTGCTCCTTACCCTTCCTACTGAGTTCAAAAATGAGGATTGTCCTTTTCCATTTTTTTTTGCAGTTTTTTTTTATTTTTTATTTTTATTATTAGTTACATTTTGTTAACTCTGTATCCCAGATGTATCCAGCTCCCTCATTCCCTCCAAATTCCACCCTCTCTCCTTCATCTCCTCCCTGCCCCTTTCCAAGTCCACTGATTGGGGAGGACCTCCTCCCCTTTCATCTGACCCTGTTTTATCAGGTATCTTTAGGACTGGCTGCAAAGTCCTCCTCTGTGGCCTAGCAGGACTGCTCCTCCCTTCGGGGGTGGGGAGGTCAAAGAGCCTACCATTGAGTTCATGTCAAAAATAGTCCCTGTTCCCCTTACTAGGGAAATTGCTGAACTACCACAGGCTACATCCAAGCAGAGGTTTTAGGTTATATCCATACATGGTCCTTGGTGGAGTATCAGACTCAGAAAAGACCCCTGTGCCCAGATATATTTTGTCCTTGTGGAGCTCCTATCCTCTCCATATCATACTAACTCCCCTTTCTTTCATATGATGCCCTGCACTCTGTGGAAGGTTTCGTTATGAGTCTTAGTATCTGCTTTGATACACTGCTAGGTAGAGTCTTTCAGAGGCCTTCTGTGGTAGGCTTTTGTCCTGTTACTTGTTTTCTCCTATGTCCAATGTCCATTCCGTTTGTCTTTCTAAGTGAGGATTGATCATCTTACCCCGGGTCTTCTTTCTTGTTTATCTTCTTTAGGTGTATAGATTTCATTATGTTTATCATATCTTATAGGTATAAATAAGTGAGTATATACCATGTGTGTCTTTCTCCTTCTGGGATACCTCACTCACAATGATCTTTTCTAGATCTCACTATTTGCCTGCAAATTTCATGATTTCCTCGTTTTTTGATTGCTGAGTAGTATTCTATTGTGTAAAAATACCACAATTTCTGTATCCATTCCAGATGTCCTCCCTTGATGGACATCTGGGTTGTTTCCAGGTTCTGGCTATTACAAATAAAGCTGCTACAAACATGGTTGAGCAAATGTCCTTGTTGTGTAGTTGAGCAAATTTTGGGTATATGTCTAGGAGTGGTATAGCTGGGTCTTGAGGAAGCACTATTCCTAATTGTCTGAGAAAGTGCCACATTGATTTCCAAAGTGGTTGTACCAATTTATATTCCCACCAGCAATGGAGGAGGGTTCCCCTTTCTCCACAACCTCTCCAGCATGTGTTGTCATTTGAGTTTTTTATTTTAGCCATTTTGATGGGTGTAAGATGAAATCTCAGGGTCGTTTTGATTAGCATCTCTTTGATGGCTAAGGATGTCGAACATCTTTTTAAGTGTTTCTCTGCCATTCTACCTTCCCTCTACAGAGAATTCTCTGTTTAGCTCTGTATCCCATTTTTTAATTGGATTGCTTGATTTATTGCTTTCTAATTTCTTTAGTTCTTCATATATATTCTGAATATCAGCCCTCTGTCAGATATAGGGTTGGTGAAGATCCTTTCCCAGTCTGTAGGTTGTCATTTTGTTCTGATGACAGTGTCTTTTGCTTTACAGAAGCTTTTCAGTTTCATGAAGTCCCATTTATTGATTGCTGCTCTTAAAGAGCCTGTGCTGTTGGTGTTCTGTTCAGGAAGTTGTCTCCTGTGTCAATGAGTTCCAGGCTCTTTCCCACTTTTTCTTCTAACCGATTTAGAGTATCTGGTTTTATGTTGAGGTTTTTGATCCACTTGGACTTTAGTTTTGTCCAGGGTAATAAATATGGATCTATTTTCATTTTTCTGCATGTAGACATCCATTTGGACCAGCATGTATTTGTTTTTCAAATTTATAGCATGTAATAATTGTCACCAAAAATAACAAAGATAGATTAATGAATCATAAACATTTCAGCTCTGTAGTACACTCAATTTACTTCTGCACTTTGTTTTAGTTTTTGAGTTTTAAAACCTGAATTGTCACACAGACAGTTCAAAATGTGACTTGCGACGCCAAGTCTCACAATCCTAGGGGGTACAGTTTGCAGAACAGACTGCCAGGTGCTTACTCAAAAGGCTGCTCAGATGCCCCCTACAGCACACGACAGTGTTATACACATACACAGCCCCCCCTCCCAAAATGCCAGAATAAATGACAGATTTTGTTTGAGGCTAAAAACGATAGAAATAGAAATGCTTCAGAGAACAAAGGCGTTTTAGATGGGATATGGGGGAAGTCTTTTAAGAGGTGATGTTTGTTGTGTAGCGGAAGAGTGCAGATGTTCCAGGTGTGCAAATAACCAAGGCAGAACATTCTGTGCAGGGAAATGGGATGGCATTCGCAAAGACTGAGAGCAGGAAA
Organism: Psammomys obesus; assembly: GCF_907164565.1. NCBI lineage: Eukaryota > Metazoa > Chordata > Mammalia > Rodentia > Muridae > Psammomys > Psammomys obesus. The sequence continues at coordinate 827,216 of NW_026594418.1, forward strand.
GAACCAGGCTTGACTGTGTGCTGTCCGTGTAGGTGCACAAACCTAAAAGTTCTCAGTGACCTAGAGAGGGGATTCTATATCCATCTTCTACTAAAGAGTAGAGCAAGAACATGGCTGTCGCACACAGGTGGTAGTTGACAGGGCCACGATGAACTCTTGTAGATTTCAAGTCTGAGATTTCTAACCACAACCCCACAGAGAGGAGCTGCAGCTGATCCTCAAATCAAGCTTTCTCCCACGCCAAACCAGAGATTTAGTGCCAGGACTGGATTTATTACCTAGTAACTGAGGACAGAAATAATTGGTCGCATTAGTGCCTGGCAGCTGCACTGGGGCTCCATTCTAGAAGGGAGTCAGGGACTAAAGAACCGAGACAAGTTTACTTTTCTCAGCCCAGGTGCTCTCTGGGGGCCCGCCCAGCCCTAATAAACACTGCAAGCCAAGGCCCGTGCAGCTGACAGGCCGGTTCCTCACTTGCAGTTCTTTCCAAGCTCTGAAAGAAAAACACTGGCTAAGAAGGAATGAAGAAATGGCTGCTCTAGCCACATCTCCTTCTGTGCTCATTTGATCTCCACAAAGCCAGCTCTACTCCGTCCAGTGAGTGTAGAAAGGAGGAGATTACCTGGAGAAGTCAAGCAAAAAAGGAAGGGACAGAATAAAAATCGGGCAGGTCCGATACATTATTCATACTGGATGGAGTGAAGTGCTTAGACCCTGGGGTCAGGTGGATCTGGATTTGAAAATAAACTTAACTACCCATTATGTGTGTGACCTCTGTAAGATATGCACACCCTGTGTCTCTGTTTAAAAGAACTTTGCAACAGAGAGTGTAGACCTGGTGGCATCAGAGCTAGGTGATGTTACTATTAAAATGAACACTGAGAGTTGATGTCTTTGTCTCTGAAGTACTCTTGAGCCTGTTTTCCCAGCACTTGGGAAGCAGAGTCAGGGGGCTTGGGAGTTCAATTCCAGCCCAGACTATGCAATAAGACCCTGCCTCAAATAAATTAATAAATGGGAGCCAATTCTGTGGCTACTTTGAAGAACTATCAGAATAACTGAGTACAACGGCAGAACGTGCAGTTGCACAGTACCTGTGGAAGTTGATATTACATAAGCAAGGCTCAGGATCAGGATTCTCTCTCAAGGTTTCAGGATCAGGTTTCTCAAAGTGGGATCCTGCAGTATCATTTCCCTCCTGGGATATGGCAGGCACACTCTCAGGTCTGTCCTAACCTCCATAACTAAAGCCAAGCACTTGGCTCTAACAATATCTCCAGGGAATTCTGATACACCACTAATGTTTAGGCCTCTCTACTCTAGGTGAAGGTTTTGAATGCCTTTGAGAGATTTCCTTCATCTGTAAATGTCTCTGGCCCCCAAAAACTTGTTCAACTCATGATCTTTCAAAATGAACTCCCTGCTCATTACTTGAGAAGAAAGCAATTTGTCACTTAGGATTCCTGTCTCGGATTTACCATATCTTCTATACATTTACACTATTTTAGGCATACTGATCACGCTTCCACATGGGTTAATTTAATTCACCTCTGCAGTTATCTTTATTGGGTAAATAAGGAAAGTGATACGTTACCCAACTCTTTGCAAGCTGTGAGTCATTAAGCTGGTCATTAAGCTTGACTCGTTAGTCTGTCTAGAATCAGTACACTTTCTGCCTTATCCTACTGCCATTTCATGCCAGGAGGAAGAATAGGGTGTACAGTTGAGTAGAGAGAAGCATTCAGGGACCGTGTTTAGGGTGTCTTTGCACATCATGAGGCTTTTGTGACCATGGAGCCCATCAGTCTGATGATGCTTCAAGAACACACACACAAAAAAAAAAAATGAGTAGGTGGAAACCACAGATACAGACCGTGGCTCAACAAAAACAATAGCTTTCAGTGACTGTGTCGATTGTTGAGAACTTCCTGTCCTGTGGGCAGTATGGGCTGAGCTGTAGAACAGATGTCACAGGAGGGAAATTGACAGGACCTTCTCTCTATCTGGTGCTTTGAATCAGGGCAGAGTTCGCTTGGTGGTGAGCGGCAACCACAGCACAGGACCACAAAATTTCAAAGATACTGTGTCAGTACAGGATCCTTACAAATCGTCAGTCACCCTGAGCTGACCCAACCCTGTGCAGACTTTGATGTTTGTACATAAACTAGAGATATTTCATTTGTGCACAAGGAGACCGGTTTAAGAAGAAAGAGTCTACCTTACCATAGCCAAGAATCTTGCCTGATGTACCTATCTGAAAGTGAATCTCTCTTCCCTCTGCTCTCCCATAGCATTGTACACTGGTATCAGTCTTATAACATTAAGCCATTTATGCATGGCTAGGAAGGCAATGAAATATGTGTGCATAGAGACTGATAGAATCTCTTTGGGTCCCAGTTTCCTCATTTTTGTAAAAATGCTTTACTGGGCTGGAGGAGAACAAATGTGGTATGCCATACCTCACCTCATGCTCCTGTACAAATTGTAAGAAGTCGTCAGAGAGTCCATTTCAGACTCCTGGAGAAATCCTCCTGCTTCACCTACATCCAAACCTACTTGTCCCACCAAAACAGACATCCTGTATGTGGTATGTGAAAACATTTTACATTTAGTTTAAATCCGAAATGAAAATGAATGCATAAGGAGAAAAGGAAAGAAAAGAAAAGAGAAAGGAGGGAGAAGAAACAGAAGGAAGTAAAAGCAAAGAAAAGCAACAGAAAGAACACTGTAATAGATGAATGCTCTCCTTCTCTCACTGTTGGCCTTCTGCTAAGCAGTGCACCTGGGCAAACAGTCTCCTGGGTTCACCATGGTTCATATGTGTGTAAGCACATAATTACATACCCCAGGGCTTGAGTGTGTGAGCATGTATAGTAATCCACAGGAGTCCATGGAAGGGATTGTGAACAGGAAGACAGGCTTGCACCAAGCTCTCTATAAGAGACCACTTGCAGTTCTTCCTAAGAGGTACCCTTCTAGCCAGAGGAAATGGGCTATAGGGGAGGTACTCAGCGGGGCAGAGTTCACTTGGTAGTGAGTGATGACCACAACACAGTACCACAGAATCTCAAAGATGTTGTGGCAGTACAGGATCCTTACAAATCATCAGTCACCCTGATCTGATACATTTAACCCCCACCCAAACACCTGTAAAGAAGGCAGAGAAGAAACAAAACAAAACAACAGGAGAAAGGTATACTCAAACACCTTTGGGTATGAAATCCTCTGCTCGTCCTTTATTCTTTTGGCACATTCTAAGTGAATGATTACATGTAGTATGCTCAGTACTGTTGGGCAAAGGGGACATGGATGAATAAAAATAGATGCACTCTCAGGAAAACTGATGGCAGTAGAAAAGACACATGAATCACAGGTAGAAATTCACATAATTAGCAGTACTGTTAGGCTACAGAGGAGGACTTTGCAGCCAGCCCTAAAGATACCTGATAAAACAGGGTCAAATGAAAGGGGAGGAGGTCCTCCCCTATCAGTGGACTTGGAAAGGGGCAGGGAGGAGACCAGGGAGGGAGTGTGGGGTTGGGGAGGGAATGAGGGAGCGGGATACAGCTGGGACACAGAGTTAACAAAATGTAACTAAAAAGAAAAATAAAATTAATAAAAAAAAAAAAGAAATTCACATAATTGCAATGGAAAGGTGTCACTGAACTACCCAAGGTTGAGAGCTCTGACAGAATCTGCTATGGACTAAGCTGAGGGGGAAGGCTGATGCAAAGGTGATCTTTACTCTGATATGAAGCATGTATAAGCTACATAAGGATAATAAGGAAGAGGAGATTGGAGAGGGGCACAGAGGGAGGGCCAAGGAAGCCTCTCTGTAGGTTTTCAGGTAGGGAGTGTAACACTCACCTACCTGTAACAGTGCAACACTTTACGTTTTGTGGTTCTCAACCTGTGGGACATGACTCCTTTGGCAAACCTCTATCTCCAAAATTATTTACATTACAATTAATAAAAGTAGCAGAATTAGAGCCGGGCCCAAGAACATCCAAGTTAGATTTCTCATCACCAATCCCCTGCCTACCAGGTACCCCTGGGGCCACAGCAACCAGCAGTGAGTTGTGCTTTGTCCCCTGAGTTCCATTGTCTTGCCAGAGCTCTGCGTGTACACAAAGAACATCCAACCAATTCCAGGGATAACCAGATGGCTAAAGGTCAGTGGAAGAACACAATCAACAAGAGGTAGGGCAATATAGAACTACCAGAGCCCAGCTATCCTACTACAACAAGCCCTGGATATCCTAACACAGCAGAAGCACAAGAAGATGACTTTAATAAATCCAGTCTTCTGAATATGATAGATGACTTTAAAGAGGAAATGAATAAATCCCTTAAAAAATACAGGAAAATACAATCAAACAAGTGAAGAAAATGAATAAAACTCTTCAAGATGTAAAAATGGAAATAGAAACAATAATAAAAGAAAACACAACTTTTGGACTCCTGGAGATAGAAAACTTAGGGAAGAAAATAGGAACTACAGGCCCAAGCATTACCAAAAGAATACAGGAGATAGAAGAGAGAATCTCAGGCATAGAAGACATCGATACATCAGTAAAAGAAAATGTTAAATTTGAGAAGTTCCTGACCAAAAACACTCAATAAATCTGGAGCCCTATGAAAAAGCCAAACATAAGAATAAAAGGATTAGAAGTAGATTTCCAGCTCCAAGTCCCAGAAAATAGTTTCAATAAAATTATAGAAAATTTCCCCTAACTAAAAAAAGAGATGCCTATGAATATACAAGAAGCTTACAGAACACCAAATAGAGTATACCAGAAAAGAATATCCTTATACCACAGAATAATCAAAACAAAAAATGTTCATAACAAAAAAATATTAAAAGCTACAAGGAAAAAAAAGGCCAAGTAACATATAAAGGCAAACCTATCAGAATTAAACTCAACTTCTCAAAAGAGACTCTAAAAGCCAGAAGAGACAGAGTCTTGCAGACTCTAAGAGACAACAGATATCTGCCTCGACTACTTCACCCAGCCAAACTTTGAATCACTATAGAGAGGGAAGCCAAGATATTGTACAAAACCAAATTTAAACAATACCTATAAAAAAGTTTTAGCTCTACAGAAGAGACTAGAAGCAACACTCAAACCCAATAAGGTTAACCACATCCAAGAAAACACAGAAAATATTTCTACACCAAAAAAATCCAAAATAAGAGAACACTCATACACACACACACACACTACCACCACCAACATCAAAATAACAAAAATTAACAACCATTGGTCATTAATATCCCTCAACATCAATGTACTCTATTCCACAATAAAAAGACACATGCTAACAGAATGGATATGAAAATAGGATCTGCCATTTTGATGCATACAAGAAACACACTTCATTGACAAAGGTAGACATTACCTCAGAGCAAAGGGTTGGAAAAAGGTTTTGCTAAGAAAATATAACCAAAAAGAAAGCCAAAGTAGCCATTCTAATATCTAATAAAATAGACTTTCAACCAAAATAATCAAAAGAGATGGGAAAGGACATTTCATACTTATCAAAGGAAAAATCCAGCAAGATAAAATTTCAGTTCTGAACATCTATGTCTCAAATGCAAGGGCACCCACACTCATGAAAGAAGCATTACTAAAGCTTAAATCACACATTGAGCCCCACACATTCATTATGGGAGACTTCAACATCCCATTCTCACCAATGGATATGTCATCTGGAAGAAAATAAAGAGAAATAATGAAACTGACCAATGTTATGAATCAAATGGACCTAACAAATATCTACAAAACATTTGTCCAACCATAAAAGAATATATCTCCTCCTCAGAACCTCACAGGACCTTCTCCAAAATTAGCTATATACTGGGTATATACAAGAAAACTAAAAAAAAACTCCTTTATCTTATCAGATCACCATGAATTAAAACTGGGCTTCAACAATAACAGAAACAACAAAAAGCCTACAAACTCATGGAAACGTAACAACTTTCTATACAATGACCAATGGGTCAGGAAAAAATAAAGAAAGTAATTAAAGGCTTTTTAGGATTCAATGAAAATGAAGGCACAACATTCCCAAACTTATGGGACATGATGAAAGCAGTGCTAAGAGGAAAGTTCATAGTATTAAGCGCCTTCATAAACAAATTCAAGACATCTCATACATGCAACTTAACAGCTCACCTGAAGGCTCAAGAACAAAAAGAAGCAAACACACCCAAGGGGAGTAGACAAATTGGAAATAATCAAACTCAGGATGAAATCAATAAATTAGAAACAAAGAAAACAATTCAAAGAAAAGAAAAAAAAACCAACAAGAGCTGTTTTTTTGAGAAAATCAATAAGACAGACAATCCCCCTAGCCAAATTAACTAAAAGACAGAGAGACAGTAAACAAATTAACAAAACCAGAAATGAAAAGGTGGACATAACAACAGACACTGAGGAAATCAAAGAATTATTAGGTCTTACTTCAAAAGACTGTACTCCACTAAATTGGAAAATATCAATTAAAAGGACGATTTTCTTGACAGATTCCACTTACAAACTTTAAATCAAGAAAGATAAGGTAAACAATTTAAATAGACCTATCACCCTTAAGGAAACAGAAACAATTATGAGAAGTCTCATAACAACAACAACAAAAAGCCCAGGGCCAGATGATTTTAGTGAAGAGATTACTAGACTTTCAAAGAAGAGATAAATAATAATACCAATACTTCTCAAATTATTCCACAAAATAGAAATAGAAGGAACATTGCCAAACTCTTTATATGAGGCCACAGTCACCTTGATACCTACACCATGCAAATCTCAACAAAGATAGAGAATTTTAAACCAGTTTCTCTTATAAGCATTGATATAAAAATACTCAATAAAATATTCACAAACTGAATCCAAGAATACATCAAATATACCATCCACCATACCCAAGTAGGTTTCATCCCAGGGATGCAGATATGGTTCAATATACGAAAATCTGTCAATGTAATCCATTATATAAACAAACTGAAAGAAAAAAACCCAGATGGTCATCTCATTAGATGGTGAAAAGCCTTTGACAAAAACCAATGCCCTTTCATGATAAAAGTTGTGGAGAGATCAGGGATACAAGGTACATACCTAAAAACAATAAAGGCAATATACATCAAGCCAATAGCCAACATCAAATTAAATGGAGAGAAAATTAAAGCAATTGCACTAAAATCAAGGACAAGAAAAAGCTGTCCACTCTCTCTACATCTACTTAATTTAGTTTACTTGAAGTTCTAGCTAAAGCAATAAGACAACTAAAGGAGATCAAGGGGATAGGAAGAAGTCAACCTATCACTATTCACAGATGATATAATAGTGCACACCAGTTATCCCAAAACTTCTACCAGGGAATCCTTATAGCTCATAAATACCTTCAGCAAAGTGGCTGGATACAAAATTAACTCAAAAAAAGTCAGTAGCCCACCTATACACAAATGATAATCATCAGGCTGAGAAACAAATTAGGGAACCAAAACCTTTCACAAAAGCCACAAATAGTATAAAAATATCTTGGTGTAACTCCAACCAAGCAAGTGAAAGACCTGTATAACAAGAACTTCAAATATCTGAAGAAAAAACTTGAAGATATCAGAAAATGAAAAGATCTCTCATGCTTATGGATCCACAGGATATCATAGTAAAAATAACCATCTTAACAAAAGCAATCTACAGATTCAACACAATTCCCATCAAAATTCCAATACATTTTTCTTTACAGATCTTGAAAGAAAAATGCTCAACTTCATATAGAAAATAAAACAAACAAACAAACAAACAAAAAACCAGGATAGCTAAAACAATCGTGTACAATAAAAGACCTTTTGGAGGTATCTCCATCCCTGACTTCAAGCTGAACTGCAGAGCTATAGTAATAAGAACCATATGGTAATGGCATAAAAACAGACAGGTTTATAAATGGAATCGCATTGAAGACCCAGAAGTAAACCCATGGTAACTTTAACTTAATTTTTGACAAAGAATCTAAAATATACAGTGGGGGGTTGGAAGCATCTTGAACAAATGGTGCTGCTCTAACTGGATGTTTGCATGCTAAAGAATGCAAATAGATTGCCATCTACCACCCTGCACAAAAGTCAAGCCCAAGTGGATCAAATACCTCAACATAAAACCAGACACACTAAACCTGATGGAAGAGAAAGTGGGGAATAACCTTGAATGCATTGGCACAGGAGATAACTTCCTGAACAGAACAACAACAGCTCAAGCAATAACATCAACAATTAATAAATGAGACCCATGAAACTGAAAAGCTTCCTGTAAACTGAAACTTAATCCCACTGTCTGAGAATAAGACCATTACCATAGTTTTTGAGCCAAATTTGAAGAAAGCTTTTTTAAATACTGGCCAGGAAAATGGACACTGGCCAGGTTCATAACTGGGATTCCCAGAGAATGACTATGAATTATGTTAGTCACCCACTTATAAAGGCAAAACCTCAGAAAGCTACAGGCTTCCTGCCTTCATCCAATCTAGAGCAAGCATACATCCTGACGTATTTCCTGCCTGTGTGTGATTCTACACATCCTGTGCAGCGAAGACTACCAACCTTGGTTATAAAAGTGAAAACACCTGGCTTGTTTTCTTAAACGAACAACCCCCAGACAGGAAGTCATCTGTCCTAGGGCAAGTGGGTCTCACAGGTTTTTCTGTCTTTGGGTGAGTTAGGCTTACATGTTACATTTGTTTTATAGATCTCTTAAACACAGTGGTTTAAAACTTATAACTTTAGCCCTCACAAAACCTGCCTTTAGGATTCTGTTTACCTAGTAACATTCCTTCTGTTTACCTAGCCAAAGTCCTTCTGTTTAGGACAACATCAGCAGCACTGCCTGTTAGTATTTAGGCAGCCTGTTTCTGGGTCACATGATGTCATCAAGTGTCCCCCGTCAGATAGCCGCACCTGGCAGATATGGTTCAATTGCTCCACAAAAGGACCAACCTGCCACTTTGTCTCTCTCTTGCTTTCTTGCTCTTGTACTCTTTTCCTTTCTCCTTATCTCTTCTCCTCTCTCTGTCGGGGTGACCCCCTTCCCCCACCATCACTCTCTTTCTCTCTCTCTCTCCATCCAACAAACCTCTTTCATATGAAATCTGTTGTACATCATCATTTCATTTCATTTTTGATGCCTACCCTGGTCCTAACGGAAACACTGCTCTCTTATGTGCCCTTTGCCTTGGTCCTCCCTGTTCAGCCTGTAGCCAGACAGTGTGAAGGTAACACTGGAGTATAGTGAGAGAATCTATTGTCCCTGCTTTCACACCTGGCAGTGGAACAATAAACTTCAGGGAGAACCGAGGACAGAGGACTCTCTCTGTGGCTGGCCTTTGTGTATACCCTGTCTGGAAGATGGAGAGAAAGAAAAGCAAGAGAAATGTTAATGGTATTTTTCTTTGTAAAGGTTGCTTTGGGGAGCCAAAGCATTAATCAAGTACTTCACTGTGAGAGGGTTGTGTGGTAAACTCCCTTGTTTTCGACAGATGTTGAAGCAGTCTGAGCCAGAATTAAGGAAAACTGCTCTCGTTCCATACCCACCCTAACCCCAGGGGCTGTGATAAAGTTGATTAAATTGTATTCAGGTCAAGCCCCTGGGCTCCGGTGACCTCACAGAAACCTCAGGATTCTCTGCATCTGAAACAGAAATGGTGGCTGCAGAGTGTCTGCCATCTGAGAGAGGGACTGGGAGGCCTCACCAAGTTAGCTGGAGCAGTGCACAGGGAAGTCCAGGTGCTAAGAGCCAAGATAGCATGGTGCTCAGAGGATGAATGAGTTGTATTGCTGTCCTTATTTCCTCAAGAAAGTCCAGGTCACTCTACAGCACTCACGGAAGTACACTTCTTATTTAGAATGAATGTTCTAAATGTTCTGAAATGTTCATTTGTGTAAACATCCTTGCTTTGGACTTTGGTGCTAGTGTTTTCCCCTACAGCCACAATGAATGGGACATCTTATCTCAGCAAATACTTGGCCCTTAACAAAGTAGACTAGTTGTCACATCCATGGACTACCCGGGGAATGGGGCAGCTGTTCCCTGGGGCCTCAGCTAAAGATGCGAAAGCCCTAAGATACTGTACGTATTCAGGTAAAGTTAGGTTTTGGAGTCTGAGAGCTAGAGCCATATTCATGAGTCATGTGTCCTTGGCAAACCCTGGAAACCCCTTGAAGCCTGGGATTCCAATGTAAAGTGGAGGTAGCACTTGGACAGGGCTTTTAGGAGGCTAAGTGAAGGAAACATGCTTGACCTGTGGCTGGTCAATCTTCCTCTCTGCTATTGAGACTGTAGAGAAGAAAGTGATAGAGCGCATAGAATGCCAGCTCACATTTGGACTGGAGATGTTCTGGTGCCAAATGCAAGAATCCTGGACAGTTTTTCTGTCCCCACGCCTTCTTCAGACAATGGAATTCTCCAGAGGTCTGCTCCTGGTGGGATCTAATCAGCTCTGCAGGGCCAAGGTCAGAAAAGAGCCCCTCTTTGTGTTCTTGTGAGCTCCAGGAAGCCTGAAATTACCATGGTAACCTACAAGACCTGAAATTACCCTGATCCTTCCCCATGCGAGGGACTGAACTCAGGACCTCTTGTGTGCTGAGCAAGTAACCTACTTCTGAGCTACATCCTTAGTCTCTCTTCAATCTTGTTGTTGTTTGTTGTTAGTGCCAGCACAGCAGTGTGGTAGAGGGATGGAAAGAATCATACTGGCTGAGAGTTTGTCATGGTTCAGCCATTCCACACGTGCCTTAAATCACCTGTACAAGGCAGTGTTGTTCCTGCTTCTGCAGAGAAAAGACCAGAGAGGTTAAGCACCCTTTCTTAGGTCACACAACTAGCACAAAATGGGACAATCACTTGAAATTTAGAAATACAGTCTCCAACCTGATGATGCTAAGTCCCTTGGATTCCAAATTTGAAGTTCGATCTTCTCAGTAAACTGTAAGAACTGAAGCAGGATAATTCTGAGTCTGAGATCAGCCATAGCCTGATAATGAGACCATTTCTCAAAAAGCAAACAAACAAACAAACAAACAAACAAAAAACCAAACAAAACCCCCCAAAAACATGTAGAATCTTGATTTAGTAAATCTAAAGCCTTTTTCCTTTTTGAGAAGCCACCTGTGACATGTTAGTATGACTTTAGTGTTAACTCTGTTTAAATTATGCCTTTGATAATTGGAGTATAAAAATGACAACTAATGAATTTGCCATTTTCCATTAAAAGAAGAGGGTGGAGGAGGAGAGACGATTACAGCAGTGGACTTTTCCCTGTGAAGAATATTCCCTATAGGTTATTTCAACAAAACAAAAAGTTCAATGTTTTTCTCTTTCCAAACCAAAATAAGAAATAAAGAGAGCGAGAGAGAAACAAAAGAGAAATGAAATTAAAACACCAGGCTGTAGAGCATCTGCATTTGGAGAAAGATCTTCCCCAAGTTGTGTCCAAGCTCACATAGAACACGCAGGATCTTATTGAACCCACTCACACCCCTATGAGAGGTGAATCCCTGCCTTTATTTTTGCAGCTGATGAACCTCATCCTTGAACTTGCTTAAAGTGCACATTTCTAGTATGTAGGAACTCAGCTGGCTCTTTCTTCTAGACCACTTAGCCATCAAGTGTACAGACAGGGCTAGCACACACCACAAGGGGCCTCAGTCAGATTCTTTCAGGATGTCACAACAGGCATTTGGGGTTGAGCCTGAGCACAGCTCCTCCCGAAACAAGCTGCACGTACGAGGTGGGGTAGTCACTGGGGAGGCCCGGAGGGTGGTGACCTATGTCCAGTGAGGCAGGCAAAGCAGGTTTCCAGAAAGCTTGGGCTGTGTCCCAGTCATGAATTCCAGCCCATTTCCACAGAGAAAGTTCAGTACCCGGAGATCTGTGGAGCCCAGCGGCATGTATCAAGGCAAACCAGAGAATGAACGGAGAGTGAGCTGGGACAAAACAGTTCAAATGCTCAGGGGTCATGGGTACACTGATGCGTGAAGTATCATGGTGGCTGAGAGGGAAGATTTCTGAGGCTGCACTGGGTTCCAAACCCAGCTGATGAATGTTAGCTGTTTGGCCTTGAAAATTTACTTCAGTCTTTTGTGTCCCATGATCTGTCAAATGGAGATACAGACGTGGAGATGAAATCACAGGAGGGTAGAGGAGAGGAACATCACTAGGCTTTCCTCAGTGCCCTGGTCTGTAGGCTTTCCGAGAACTTGGTGTGAATGACACTCAGTAGTGGTTAGAGGGCATGGACCTAGAAATCCTGGAGAACAGCCCTTGTCACAGAGGAAGTACTATGCAAGGGAGGCTATCAGCATCCCTGGGTAGGCTAATCGAGGCAAATTCTAGTACATGGGCGTTTAAGAGAAAAAGTGTAATACCGAATGGAGAGTTAGGAGACTTTAACTGACATCTCCATCTATTATGCAAAATAGTCAAAATATAGTTGAGTACCCCTTATTCAAAATATATTGAAATGAACATGTTTTGAATTATTTGGATTTTGTCATTCACCTGTTGGACAGTCCTAATCAAGGAAATCTGCAATCCAGAAATGCTCCAAAATCCAATTTGGGAGCATTCCAAATTTGAGGACTTTGGACTAGGGATGTTTAGCCTGTAGTAACTGAGATTTAATCAGATACTTCAAAACTGCCAACTAAGATATAGAGAACTTGACTGGAATGATCTCACTTGTTGAGTATGCATGAAGGGCAAGTTGCCTGGCCTCTGTGTATCTTAGTTTCTCCATTTGTGGAAAGCAGGGAGGAGTCTCATATGTTTGTTATAAGGCACCAGAAAGGAAAAGAGTGCTCTATCCCTGGCCGTGTAATTTTATTAAAATGCAGCTTAAATGACAAAGTTCAAGATATAGTCAGAGGCTGCCTGGTTACTTCAACTTAACATGAAGCTGACAAGGAAGAGAATGCTAGGGTGAATAAAAGTAGGATTAAATCAGTTCCACACCATCTTACCTTCTTTTAGGTAAGGCTTGGATTTTGTCTTAGAATTGTTCCTCTGCATCAAAAGCACTGTTAGAAGACCCTGCAGGTTGCTGTGTATCTCCTCTCCAGGGCACCATGAATAATGAATATTTGGATGTATACCTCTTTTGTTAATTTGGTAAGCTACTTGTTGGAGACCTAGTTTCTCTGACAAAATGTAAGCAGAGCTAATTCCTATTCCCTAAATTTAAAGGCAGCCACAAGCAGGAAAGTACAAAAAAAAAAAAAATACCAGAAAACAAAACAAAAAACTATGAAGGTGATGTTTATTCTCTAAGAAGGTTAGGGACCCAATTATCTATTGATCTATTGGACATTGGCCAAGGTGTTTTCATGTGTTAGTGTGAATTAATCCCTTGTGAAAAGCTATGTGCATAATGGTTAGGTACAAGCTAAGCAGTTATATGAGATAGTTGCCTACCAGGTTTATAAAAAAATTGCAGTTCATGACTGCTGTAGAACATTCCACTTTGCAGGTGAGTAAGCAGAAAGTTTAAAAGTTTAACTTTTAAAGGACTTAAAAGAACTGGAGCTGAAAATTAACCAACATTGTTGGTCTGGTGCAAATTAGAGATAAAATTCCCAGCTTAAGTGTTTGTATGTGTATGAATTTCATCCAGGGGTGTGTGTGTGTGTGTGTGTGTGTGTGTGTGTGTGTGTGTGTGTGTGAATTTCATCCAGGGGCAGGAGCAGAGAACAAAAAGATAGAAAAATGAAGGTAGGTATGGATTTAATAATGACATACAGACATATAATATGCCTAGAGGAACATATACAAAAGAAGGAAGAGAATGAGAGAGATGGGTAAAATTAATCTGGACTACATGAATATTTGACTTACTAGTTCTTTAATGCAACAGAGTTTGAGAAGGCTAGAACATCATTTTGACACTCCTATATTGCCAGCTTTCAGTATGTTTAGGTAATTTTGTCCTCAGTGTTATTCAAAACTAAATAATGAGTGTATTCTGACATAGCAAAAAAAAAAAAAAAAGTGGAGTAAAACACTATACCAAGTTATTCAAATCATTGAATAGTAGTTGAGAAATATCCAGTTATGATTTGA
>NW_026594418.1:841333-843293 GCF_907164565.1 Psammomys obesus
GTCCTTTCCCTTTTTGCTTTCCAGTCACCATGTGATAGGCAGCTTCACTCTACCAAATGCTCCTGGTCTTGATGTTAAGGCTTGCTACAGCCTAGAGTGGGCCATATGCTGAACCTAGGAGTGAGTCAAAATAAATCTTTCTTTTTTTATAAGCTCCTTACCTCAGGTGCTCTGTCACGAGGACAGAAATGTAATACAACAATCAATGACAAGGATGAAGAATGTAAATTTATTTACCAAATTGAGAAATGTTGGGCAATGGGAAACCCCCCAAAGTAAGGGAGCTGACATTAGCAAAAAGGGAGAGAAAAATTGCTTAATGGCCAGGCCTGTTGTCAACTAGAGGTTAGAGAAATCCGGGAAAAGAGCAAGCCTAGAGATATTGGTTCCCAGAAATTTCCAAGAACCTCAGGACTAGGAGATGCATTATGTGTTATTTATTCCAGCTTTTCAGACTGTGTCTGAAGTTTTGAGCTCAGGAAGCAGGAAAAAACAAACAAACAAACAAACAAACAAAAAACTCTTTTTTTTTTTGGAGGGGAGGGGCTCCCTTTCTAATCTGTTTTACTTTGGTTTCTTATACCTCTACCTCCCTTCTCTACCTCTGATCCCTTCTAACACCCCAACACCAGGTAGGAGAAAAATAAGGTTAGTGAGAAAAGGGGATGTAGTTCTCTTTTGCTACTTACTGATGGTAAAGGCCATTGGGTTCCGTGCACAAGTTCATTCTTTGTTTTAGGATATCTGCACCTTCTTGTCAAACTGTGTCAACAGCAACCAGAATCAGCAGGTGGGGGCAGCATACTCTTCTTTCTTGGAGCCCCCTTCCTCTCTCTCTGAACTCTAGCATTTATTCTTTCTCCAGAGTCTTCTAATGAAACCATCTGAGGCTGACAAAAACCATCTGAGCTCCTCTCAGAGCTCACACAAGGTAAATACTTTGCTACTATGGACCTGAATCAGACCTAAACTCCACACCCAGGATTAAAACAAAAACATGTTTATATAACAAAGTTGAATTTTTAAAGGCACCAAAACTTCCACTACATTTCTCCCTTTTAGTCTGAAAAAAAAAAAAAAAGAAAAAAGAAAAAGAAAAAAAAAAAGGCCTTTTCTCTAATACGAATGAGACTTGTTGCTTTCTTAAAAGGAGATGATCAACAAACCAAACACTTTTTGGATCAATAGCTTCTTCTATAACCCGGTAACTCTCTGTTACTCTTGTCTGGAACAGCTCACACTTTTTGTTGTTGAGCCTCAAGCTAGGACGCCAAAGCTGCTTCCTAATGGTGAGAGGTTACTTCATATGACCCCCTTAGACCGGAATTCACTAGGCAAATGACCCTTTTTACCACAGCATCTATAAACCCTGAAAAGCTTAGGTATTCTTTCTGAGAACCCAGGGCTGACAGAAATGGTTCCTTCTCTTCTCTGTGGAAAATACCGTGTTTCTCAGAGTTAATGCACTAACCATTTTGAGCTCCGAGGCTTTTAGTGGCTTGGTCACAATTTCCTTTCAAATGACCAAATTTACCACAACTGAAGCACTGAACTTTTTAATATCTAAGGCTTTTGGTGGTTACTATGAAATCTAATGGTGGTAATCTCTTAACCCAAGGCTGCTCCTCTGGCAGCTCAGTCTGCTCAAAATTAACCCTTTCTTTCAAAACAGGCTGTTTCTCTTTAACCCTTTTGCCCTGTACAGCCTTCTGCTCTTCCCAGCTTTCCAGCCCGCCCAGAGGCTGTGAGAACTTTGACACCAAAAGTGCATCAGAGCAGGATGACAATCGTGGAAAACTGGCTCCAGGTAAGGTGTGAACCCTTTTGTTTTCCTCTCTCTGGCACTTTTTCTTTCCAAGTGCTTCAACTTCTATCTGAAAGACTCTCGCTAGAGCCTCTCTAGACAGGGAGACCCCGCTTCCCAAGAATCAGCGAGACCAGCCTTCGGATGCAAGCCGCA
>NW_026594418.1:843303-884439 GCF_907164565.1 Psammomys obesus
GTAAAATAGTGTTGCCAGCATTATGCTAGGGCTTTTTATTTTTCCATATCCACAAATTCTTTGGTTGCATAGCCAACTCTGTAATTCTTTCTAAAATGAGAGATTTGAGTGATACTTCCGGTTTTTCAGCAATTCTTCCAACCTTTTAGAAAACAAAATACAGGAAGATGACAAAGCAAAAACAGAAAATCCCCCTGGGGAGCAAAGTGGGAGAGAACTCAGCAGCAGCAGCCATAAATGTTTTGTTGACATCCTGAAACAGCATTTTTATTCCTTTGTAACCTGCCATCTTCTCTGTGGCATTAGAAACCAAGTTTCCCATAATGCCTAGCCACATCTGGGTGCCACTTGTAGCGCCCTTTTTAAACTATTTTATTGGGATTTCTTATACCTCTACCTCCCTTCCAATTCTCTAACACTAGATAGGAGAGTAAGAAGATTAGAAGGGAAAGAGGACATAGACCTCTTTCGACTCAGTTTCTTGGCAGCAATTCTAATCTTCACAGTCAGAATGGCCAGCAGTGCAGCAAAGGCAGCAGACAGCAAAGGCAGCAGAAGGATGAACCTTCAACAGCGTGGGGAGCAACAGCAGCAGCCTCTTCCTCTTTCTCGGAGTTTCCTCTTCTCAGAGCCTCTCTTCCATGGAGTTTCTTGCTCTCCCCCAGCTCTGGTATTTTTACCCTCTCAGAGTCCTCAGTGTTAAACTATCTCCAGATGGCAAAGACCATGCCCCTCTCCAAGCCTCACAAGGCTTTTATCAGCTGTGGACAAACTAAAAGCCGCTCCATATCGACACTTGGGATTAAAACAAAAACCTGTTTATGTAAAATAACTGAGTTTTTTAAAGAAACCAAAACTTCCACCTTACTAACCCTTACCTCCAAATTTACATGGTTAGGATATAAGGACAGTAGAGATGCAATGGGTTAATGAGGACATACTGGATTAAAATGGGAACCAAACCAATAGACTGATGTCCTTAGTAAAAGAGAATTTTTCAGCACGCACACAGGGGCATCAACACATAAGCATAAAGACAGAGATGAGAACATTGCATCCATAAGACACGGAATCCAAGGATTGCCTGAAATCACCAGAAATTAGGAGAGGGCCCTGGAATTGACTCTCCTTCACATCCCTCAGAAGGAATAACTGTATGGACCTTGATCTCAGACTTGCTGACTTCAGCACTATAGACAGTAACTTCCTATTCTTTAAGATATAGTTTACATTGTTAGGAAAGCCTCAGGAAATGCATGCAAAATCGCTAAGAGAGACTGTATAGGAAGAGTGTGAGGGGAAGAACACTGCATTAATGAAATATTAAACTATCCATAATTCATTTAAACACAAAGTATATATGAGGAACCACTTTAACCGTAAGCCAGATAGAATCAGGATGCCACTCACTTTGCCTTTGAGAAGCTCAAAATATGATTCCATCATATGTAAAACAGAAGTAAACATTTTAAAGACCCAAAGGAACGAGATAAGCAAAGGTTTGGAAACTAACTGACATGACGTCTGAGCCAGGCCTGAATGAATTAGAATACTTTCTTGCTATAGTTGCTTAATGAGGCCAATTGTTTGTGACACTGGAATGTGCTTCCTATAATCTTTTACCTGGTCTGTACAAGTGATAAAAGGGCAGGATCACAAGATTGCTAAATTTATTTAATAGGGCAAGGCAGATAAATAGTCCCAACTCATGAGAGTTAATATGTTCCATTGCCTTAACTGGTCTGCTAGTCATTGGAAGAACAACTGAAATGCTGACCTTTGCATTCTCATGCCCAAATCCTTCCGGAGTTTTAGGCTCATGTGAGAAATGGCTTCTGAAATTCACTCCGTTGGGGTCTTCTTGGTTTGCCTTCCCAGAAATCTCTGCAGTACTAAAAAGTCAGATTGTGTTATTTATGTAGCAAAAACAACAAAAATCACATTCTCCTTCCAAATATCCCACACATGGAAAGTCAAGCCTTCAGCAGGTCATTAATGTGTTGAAAGGATGTGCTTCCAGGCCCAGAGACAAAAGCCAGCCCTGCTGGTCCTAGCTTTGGTGTTTCTTGGCTCTTCCATATTAGGGGGCCCCAGGCTCCCAGACTTTAACTCTTGGAGGTTGCTGCATTAGGCAATCTGCTAAGGAACAAGAGCAAAGAATAGAATCAGCTACAGCTGGAGCCACATCTGCTCTGTGGAATGATGTCAGCTATGCCTTTCCTGTCTCCAATTGCCTACCCACAGATCTAACAAGCTCTCTGAAACTGCACAGAGATGAATGAAGAATGAAAGAATGGGGAGAGTCAGAACACAAACCAACAGCCTTATTTGACTGACTGACTGACTGACTGACTGACTGACTGACTGACTGACCACTGCAGCAAGGCCCAGTGTTCCCTTCTGAAACTGCATCAGGCTCCATTCACTGTCATTCTTACCTGGCTCCTCTCTCTAGACATTCACTATTTAACTTTTCTTGACTCACCTGTTTGATTTTGATCAGCCACTTGGCTGATAAAATATTTCAAGACTTCTACTTCCAATCCATGCCTTTCTCCTCAAGCTCACGGTTCTTCTAATTGTGTTCCCCAGTGTCTCATTCTCAACAAACCCATCAACATTTCTCATAAAAGTATCTCCCTCCAGGATTCCTTCCCTCTGTTTTATCAAGTCTGAAGCTTGGAAGCAGTTCCAACTTTTTTTTTCTTTCTAGAAGATTCATTCTGTCACTGTACCATCTTGACAGGGGTGAAAATATTCTAAAGCAGTGGTTCTCAACCTTTCTAATGCTGTGATCCTTTACTATAGTTCCCCATGTTGTGGTGACCCCCCCAACCATAAAAAAATTATTTTCATTGCTACGTCATAACTGCAATGTTGCTACTGTTGTGGATCATAAAGAAAATACCTGTTATTTGGTGTTTTTATTTGGTTCCCCTTGTGAAAGGGTTTTTTGACACTCCCCCCCCCAAAGGGGTAGTTACTCATAGGTTTAGAAACACTGCTACATAGAGACACACTTGTGCCCTTCCTTTTGGTTATGAAACTATTAAAATAACAGACTCCAAGAAATTGGAATTTCTCCCAGGAATCTTGTGGTAGGGATGATGATGATAAGCTGAAGCCAGAATGGGAACTGTCTCCATAGAAAAAGGAACCACGTGTTAGATGATTTTGCAGGATAGATGGAGCTGAGACAGCAGTGGGGCTGGGACCACTCATTGGCTGTATTGCTAGGTTACACATAAACCCCCTTGCCTTCTATTTAAACCTAAACTTTATGTTGGACCCTGCAGATAACTTAGGGTGCAATGGCTCTTGCCAATGCAGACACATTGAATAAATCTCCTTTTTCTCCAAATACTTGTTTATAAAATTGACTTATTGAGGGCAGATAGGTAAGCCTGTCTTGCTAGGGCTTTCAGGGAACAGGCTCTGATCCTAATGACCCTGGCAATATTTTAAAAATATATTGGTCCTACCTATAATTTCTTACTATTTCATCTTCTTCATTTTTCCAAATTCAGGGATATATATTTTACTGGAGACATTACAACAGTTATCAAATGGGCCTCTCTGCTGTTCATTCATTTTAATCCAACCCATTCTATGCTTAGCAGTCAATATATTATTTTTAAAAGTAAAAATCCTGTTTTAAAAAAAGGCTAGAAATAGAAACCAACTCAATATATTTGAGGTTATATATTAAAGACTTACAGCTGACTTTGTGCTGTGAATTAACTAAAGGCAAGGTAAGGGTGTTGCTTTAACTGTTTATATTCAGTATGATAATGAAATTCTTAGTCAAATAGAAAAAAAAACCAAAAAAATGGAACATATGTAGTATATTGGTGTACAGATGACATTGTGTCACATGCAGAAAATTCTAATGTTCCATCCCCAAACTATTAGAGCTAAGAAATGATTTAGCAAAGTTGCTCAGTACAAAATCAATACATAAAAATCAACTGTACTGGTCCAGGGGTGGAAGTGTAGGCCTTTCTTTGATTGTAGCACTCAGGAAGCAGAAACAGGTGGCTCTTTGTGAGTTCAAGATCAGCCTGATCTAGATAGCACATTCCAGGACAGCCAGGGATACACAATAAGACCCCACACCTAAAACTATTAACTAATTTAATAAGCAAAAATCAATTATACTTATGCAATTAAAACTATAAAATGTTCTTGAAGGAAGTTAAAGCCGCAAAACTCAGCTGGAAGTTTCCTGGAATGCTTCTCTCTGCGAAGTCATAGTATCGAAGCATGAAGATCAGTGAAGAGATAGCAGTCCAAAAATTGATGTCTCATCATAAGTGAGACATGTGGATCTTTGACTCTATATGTCTCCTCTCCTCAAAGTCCAACCATGTATGTTCTCAGCTGGCCAAAGTCATGCCATATGTCTTCAAAGAAACCAGAAACTTCTGCTTCAAAACCCTTCTATAAGTTGCCTCAGTCATAGTGTCTTTTTACAGCAACAGAAAAGCCACTAATACAGCACCCTTCCTGTTTTGCTGAGTGAAAAGACTTTAATACTGAGAAGAAATGGATACTACCCTAAGCATTGTAGGGAACCCATATAATTTCTATTAACAAAAAGCTTAATGAATTTTTTTTCTAGAACTCAAAACTTAAAAAAAAATTTCATCTTAAAATTCATATGGGATCTCCAGGGACCCAACTCCATAAGAAACACTTGAAAAGAACAAAATTTAACATCTCAGCTGCCCGACTTAGAACTTGGAGTAAAGCAATAGTGATCATAACAATGAAGTCGGAAAGTCTTGACAGTATTTCCACTAGGTGGTGATCCAATTCATATTTGTGGGTGAGACAATCAAAAGCTACAAAAATAATGATACAGCTTCAGTAACAGAGCACTTCCCTGGAACACACAAGGCCCTGTATTCAGTTACCAGCACCAAAAACAATCATAAATGACCAGACAAGCAGAATCCTGAGGCATGGGTATAAAGACAAACACAGATGAGTTACGTAGAAGACAGAGCCTCTCATTCCACTATGTTACACGTTCACAGTAACTTTATTCGTAATAGCCAGAACCTGGAAACAACCCTGATGTCCATCAAAGGAGGAATGGATACAGAAATTGTGGTACATTTACACAATGGAATACTACTCAGCAATTAAAAACAAGGAAATCATGAAATTTGCAGGCAAATGGTGGGAACTAGAAAAGTAAGTGGTGGTGGAGAGAATCCAAGTCCTAATCCTGACTTCCCAACTTAGCTCCTCTGGCCATATTCACACATGTTGTGAATCTGTCTGCAATTCCATAACTGAACCTGGGAGATTAATACTCACCTGAATCTCAGGGGACAACAACATGAAAAAATAGAGACACAAATTATTTAAAAAGTAACACCAGACTAACATCACTTCTACGTACTTTTGGACATAACTGCTTTACAATGCTTATCCTGTTTTGTAACCTGTGAAAGGTATAAATGTCAACACTGCACTAAAGACCCATTTACGCCCTAAATGAAATGATGTGTTTGCCACATGTAAAGGAATTGACAAATGTCTGTGTATAACAGACAATGACAGCAATGGAATCACTTCTTTTTAGCTGAGAATTAAAAACAAAACAAAAATGAATAAAACCAGTAAGACTGGGCATTTTAGAAAAGAGAAACTTGAGGAGAATGTAAAAGAGGCCTTGTTTTCAGCCTTATTATATACCCCTACCATGCCCCTATCTAGCCATAAAAAGCTGCTATCAGAATGGCTCTGACTTCCTTTGTTTCCACAAGGTTAGAAGACCCACTCCTTGCCCTGTCCCCATCCCCATGTCCTGTGATTAACCACTCCCATGATGTTGGATCACTTCCTGGACTTCATTTACTTAATAACTAATTTTTCATTGCCTCTCCTCTTTTAAAGCTGGCCAGGGTTCTTTCTGTCTCCATCTCTGCTCAAGGTCTCGCCTCTTTAAATCATTCAGATAATTTAGAAACATACTCCAGCCCACGTTAAAGGAGGACTAATGGGCAAAGGCCATTTCCTGCAACTCTTTCCCAACCATGCAACATTTCAGCTGTATTATGATATGGATACAAGCCTATGGGGGCCAAGGAGTGGAATATGGTAGTTTGAATAATCCCAGCAAATCAATAATCCCAGCAAATCACTCATGCCATTCTTCCATAGGCACCTAGTAAATACTCCCAATAGGCAGTTTCTTTTGGTTTCTTTTGTCTGGGAAAGGCTGTCCCACTAGGGCCCAGAACTCAGCAAGAGTGTGCCTATACACAGAGAACTTGGGCAAACTAAATCATGGACTCCAGAACAGCTGAAGTCCCTGAGCCGGGCATCTGTGCCAAGCACCAGCTAACACTGACTCTCCAGCCACATGTTTATTCTTCGCAAGCCCTAAGTGCTCTCTTTTCTATTTTCTAGACAAAGAAACTGTGGTGGTTTGAATAGGCTTGGCCCCATAGACTAATGTGTTTGAATACTTGGCTTATGGGGAGTGGCACTATTAGGAGGTGTGGCCTTGTTGAAGTGTCCTTCTTAGAGGAAGTGTGTCACTATAGGGGTGAGCTTTGAGGTCTCCTAGGGCTCAAGCTCTGCCCAGAGTGGAACAGTCTCCCCTTGGCTGCCTTCAGAAGAGAGTCTCCTCCTAGCTGCCTTTAAATCAAGATGCAGATCTTGGTTCTTCCAGCACTGTATCTCCCTGCATGTTCCCATGCTTCCTGCCATGATGATAATGGACTAAGCCTCTGAAACGGTAAGCCAGTCCCAACTAGACATTTCCTTTATAAGAGTTACCTTGATCATGCTATCTCTTCACAACAATAAAACCCTAACCAAGAAAGATATTAAGGCACAGGATATTTTTGTCCATCCTCCACCCCTTCTCAGTCGGGTTCGCTGGGCAGCAACATTTCCTGGTTGAAGAGATGACCACTGGATGCAAGAGAAAGGGATGATGAGGGTGATGGCCAGCTGCTTCTTCAACCTCAGCAGAGTTTGCCTAGATCTGGGTATTGATAGGTGCCACTCGGTAAGAACAGAAGAAGATAAATCTTTTATGTTGAAAGTTGTTAAGAGTAGGTCACTGCAGTGCCATGAAGAGATAAAGAGAGCATGAGTCAGGGGCTGCTATGCCTTCTCATGTGTGTGTCCACTTCCTTGTTTGCTTCTGGGATGAGGATGAAGAAAAAGTTCTAACATCTATGAAGGGAATATAGCAGAGCTAAAAGGAAACTGAAGCTCAGTTAGAAACACTTGCACTAATCTCTAGGTTTGGTGCTTGGCTCTGCCATGAACCTATATCAGTAGTGTTCTTTATTCTAAGTCTATTGTACCTTGATTATTTTTCTATACATTATGTTGGGAATTTTTAAATATATATAAAGGGGGAAATAATGGTGTCTACAATGAACCTCCATGTATCTTAGTTAGGGTTTCCATTGCCATGATGAAACACCATAACCAAAAAAGCAAATTGAGGAGGAAAAGGTTTATTCATCTTACACTCAAACACTGTAGTCTATCACTGAAGGAAGCCAGACCACTAAGGTGATATTCAGTAATTCACTGCTTAACAAGCCCTCTATGTTATTCTGACACATGCTCAAGTTCGAGAAAACTGGGCTTAAAGTGTGCCAAGTTCACGAAGCCTCCATACTTGGCTTTTTCTAAGAATGTCCACTTTGGGGGTTTCTCCAGAAAGATCTCTTTTTATGTATGACTTCAAGAGTTTTATTGCATGCTCATTTCAAACCAACTGCTGGAAAGAAAAATGAAATATCATGATTGAGTAAGACTAATCAAGAGCTCCCAACCATGGATAACATGGAAGGACATTGTGGATGGGGGTGCTACAGGCTAGAGCAATGCAAGATATTACATAGTAACAAAGATTCATTAGCCGGCATCAGATGATAACAATCCAAATGGAAAAATTAAGATTTTATGATTAAGACAAGGAGAGCCATTATTTATTTTAGAGCAGTGTTTTTTAGTGTATATGATATAAATACACATATACATATGTACATCATATATATTACATATGAGGTAATGAAGGAGGGTGAGGAAGGGTATACGGGAGAACTTGGAGAAAAGAAAGGGTCAGGAGAAACGTCATAATTATATTATAGTCCCCAAAAGAGAAGAAAACCTGCAGCTTATACCTGTCAAATGTGATACGTTCAGCTTTCAGCCCTAAGCAATTACTCCTCTGCTTCCTGTTCTTCTGGAATGGAGATAGAATCTAACAATATGTAGTCTTTTATACCTGGCTTTTTCCATTCAGTATTTTTGAGGCTTACCCATGTTAGAGCATACATCAGCACATCATTTTGTTTTATTGCTAGAAAGAGTATTTAGCTTTGTGGACAAGGACAAGCTGCCTGTTTTGTTGTGTTTGTTTAAGGCCCAGCTTATCTCAGGCTTGAGAACCTCCAGCCTCTTATGTGTGGAGATTGTGAGCATTCATCTCCCTGCCTGCCTAAATCAAAGTCTTTATCCATGCACCAGCTGGTAGATTTGTGTTAGTTCTACTTTGGAGGTTTTATGAATAAGGCTTCTCTGAACATTTGTGCACAAGAATATTCGCAGACAAGAGTGCATATGTTTCCATTGCTCTTGGCTAAGTGTCTTGAAAAGGATTTGTTGAGTCATATAGTAACTCTATTTGAACTGTTTGAGGAACTGTCAGACTAATTTCCACAGAGGCTGTACCATTTTAAATTCTACTGCCAGAGTGTGAATGTTTCAACTTCTGCACATTGCCTTCAACACTTATCACTGTCCTTTACATTATGGCTCTCATGAGGATACTGAGTGTCACCTCCTGTGGTTTTTACTTATATTTGTATGATGACTAATGATGTAGAGCATATTTCCAGATTTTTATTGTTCATTTTCATGTAATTTTTGCAGAAATATCTATTCAAAGCATTTTTCAATTTTTAAACTGAGTTATTTGTCTTTTTGTTATCAAGATATGTATATGCACATATATATATGCACATATAAAATCTGTGCAATGCATAAACGTTTCTTCTAACTCATGCATGGATAAATGTTTCTTCTAATTTATGGGTTTCTCTTCACTCTCCTCTCTCACGCCGTAAGAAGCTCTCACTATGTATCTCAGGCTGAACTGAGCTCACAGTTCCCAGCCTCTCAAGTGCTTGGGTTACAAGCATTATTGCCATACGTGGCTCTTCTCTTGGATAATGAACTTTAAATCAAAACTGGTTTTCATTCAGACAAAATCTGAGATATCTATTTCTGATTTTGTTACTAATATTTATGGTGTCATATTTAATCAATAGCTGCTGATTTGTGATATACATGTATGCTTATGGATTTGTTACATAGTTTTATAGTCTTAGTTATTACATTGAGGTGTTAATCTATTTTTAATTAATCTAATGTAAGGTTAGGAGTCCCAATTCACTGTTTATTTAAAATTTTGAGATTAATGACAATATTTCTTCCTTCCCTTTCCTTCCTCTAGACCTTCCCACATACATCCTCTACCTGCTCGCTTAAATTCATAGCCTCTTCTTTCACTAACTGTTATTACACTTACACACACACACACACACACACCCTGCCTGTTCAGTCTATATAATGTTAGCTATGTGTACATTTTCAGGAGTAACCATTTGGTATAGGACAACCAATTTGTGTGCTCTTCCCTGGGGAAGATTCTCTCTCTGTGTCTCTCTCTTCCTCATCCCCTGCCTCCCTTTTTCTCAGCGTTCCTTAGGTTCCTACAGTTCTTTGTGTAGGCTTGGAGACATGAGGGCTTTTCCCCGTCCACTTTGGCATGTCTATTGGTGTTGTCTTTGTTCAGTTCATATTCAGACAGTCATGTTGGTAGGATTTTACAGCTATAGCTTCTGGCATCAACTCCAATCACTTGACCACCATCACTACTTATTTTGAAGTAAATCTTAGATTACATGAATTTTCCTGTTTCTGTATAGATATGTATATCTAGGCTTCAACGTCCTATTGTTTAATTTACCCCATCTTTGATCCTCAGAACCACTAAGGTTCCAGTGTATACTTTAAGAGAAAGTGACACTGAAGATTATGGAGGTTGAGTGACTGTCCCAAGATCATGCAGCTACCTAAGTGACAGAGGCAAAGGCAAGCTGCGCACCCTTCCTATTACCTCATCCTCCATTGTGGCCAAAGCATAATGTGATATTGTAATAGCAAAGGCAGCATGACTCAGGCAGTGTTCCCAGGCATCTTTTAACATATTTACTTTCTTCAAGGGCTTCACTGTCCTCTCGGACCTTCACAAAGCATTCTGCTCACTAGAAGATAGAAAAAAAAATGTGCTCTTCAAACTGTCCAAGCACCTGCTCAGAAACCAAAGAAAATGTGGGGATAGGAAAAAAAAAATCTGCAAATTTGATCAAGGTGAAAGGTGACAGCACCCGTTCTGAATTGAGGAGCAGATTCAACAACCCGAACTTTTAAATAGAATTTGAATTTTGTTGACTAGAAGGAAACACTAGGAAGATGTGAACCTACTAGGCAGAAAATGCATCAGACTATTATGAGTAAAAGGTAATAATTTTATAAGGCTTGAGATGTTTTGCAGGAATATGGGATGGGAAAGTCTCTAAGACTGAGATTTTTTTTCTGAACCTGCCTATAAAGAACAGTATTTACAAGGTAACGTCCAGTTCAACCTCTGCATCAAATACATATATATATATATATATATATATATATACATATATATATATATATATATATATATTTCAGGGATTGGAGAATACATGCAAATTTGACCATCCTTTCAATAAGGCAAAAAAGATTGTTGATTTCTGATCCAACAGCAAGACATTGTCTGGGATACGGCAGAAACAATTCTGAGAGAAAGGGGGCTTGTTACAACAAAGGCAAAGAAAAATGGTGTAGTGTGAGCTTGAATGGCTTAGGAACTACCAGGAGAGACGGATTCCAACCAAAGTGGGCAACTTAGGAAAGACCTTGGATGAAGGGTTGAGGACTAGTGCTTCCCAGTCAGCCTCTTCCTCCACCAACAGAGCGTTTTTTGGGAAGGTCTTGATAAAAACTTAGTGCAGGCAGAACAGAGCTTCACCCAGACCAACACACCCATCTGTTTCTTTACCATCTACCTGTTTGATCATGTGAGCCATTTCACCTTTCTGAGCACATAGCTTCAGGGTACACAGTATGCTTCATTTGTGATTTCTCCTTTTCCTTTCCTCAGCCTTTCTTTGATTACTATGAGTTTTCATCTCCATTACTCCTTTCCAGGTATCCTTTTAATCATATTAAGGCAACTTTAGACCTAAAGGAGACTCTCCTAAGGATTCTGAGGCCAGAGCTTTGAGCTCAGAGGGATATTTGGACTCTCTGCTTGAGGCTTGCCCCTAAACATCATGGTAGGTACGCCTAGGATGCTAGTTGCCATGGCCACCTAATTATTTCCTCTAGAACTGACCACCACAATAAATTGGAAAACTTGCCAAACTTTCAGAAAAACAAGCAGCAGATGTCCAATTTGAAGAAAAAAAATCATTCATGAACAATGTTTGGTTTCCCATCAATCACACAGCGATATTCTCAGAGATGGAGGCAGAGAGAGGCAGCAGGGGCAATGCAGAAAGGCAAGGCTTTCTTAAGATCTGCAGCTTCCCTTTGTAAAGCACGGAGGAACCACACTTGGGTGAAGGACTGCTTCATGGACCAAAAGTCTACAGGCATCCAGTTGGCCTTACAAGCTCTTAACAGCCACGCAGCAGTAGAGGACTAGAAAATGGCCTTTGGAATCAGACCTGGGTGCCAACACCATAGTTGTCAAAGTCTGGGTTGACGACTTTGGCCAAATTTACTCATCTATGCTATAGCTTTCTCATATGACGTGTGGAAGCACCTCATAGAGGTAAGGGATTAAGTTAGAAAGCACATGATTTAACACAGGGATTGAGTCTAGTAATTCATTTTAAAATCATAGTCTAATAGACCCACCTTTCACAATATCTCAAGATGAATTACTCATTTTGAGAAACACAGAATGCCATCCACAGAAGTAGACCACTGTTTTATTGAAAGGAAAAACTGAGATCAGAGATGTCATGACATTTGCCTGGGACCACACAGCCAGCTACCAGCAGGGCTGAGGGTGTGTGCCTAAAACACAAATCTAGGCTTTTCCAACATTCACAATGCTGAGAAAGGGGGAGGAAGAGGACAAACATTTACTCAGCTTTTCTTATTCATAGGCATTTTCATTGTTTTATTAAGTTATAATAGACACAGGCTATAAGTTATTACTATCCTTACTTAACAAATGGATAGATTAGAGCAGTGATTCTCAACATAAGGGTCTCTGTCCCTTTGGGAGTCAAATGATCCTCTCATAGGGGTTACCTAAGACCCTCAGGAAACACACACATAGATATGTATAGATATGTATTATATTATGGTCCATAAAAGTAGCAAAATTACAGTTATGAAGTAGCAACAAAAATAATTTTATGGTTGGGGGGTCACCACAATATGAGGACTATATTATGAGAAGTATATTATAAGACACAATATGAGAAGTATATTAAAGGGTTGCAGCATTAGGAAGTTTGAGAACCACTGAATTGTAACACAAGAATAGACACAGTCTTTCTTACTTTATTCCTGTGTCCTTAGCAGGAAGAACATTATTTGGTATATAGTAGGAAACACAGTAAATACTTGTGTGAGATGGGACATTGCCTTAGTCAGATTCTTAATTAATGGTAGAGTCAGGACTTCAAATAGGATCTAATTCTAAAACCCATGCTTTTTTGAGAGTTTTGTTTTGTATTTGAGGTAGGCCTTGTACTTTTCTACCAGGGGTGCTAGGCTATAGGATGGAAGCAGGAGAAAAGTGTTCCTCCCTCTTTGAAGAACTTAAAGGTTCCAAACATGTTTATATGTAGTGTATCATTTTACTTTTACAGCTGCTTTCTTCTTCAAGCCAGGATGCTGATATGTAGGAAGCATTAGTTTCTAACGCTTCCAAGGTTAGACAATGAGTCAGAAAGACAAGGGATCTGATTCTAGCACCTGTCTTCTCCCTCCATGTTGGCCCCTTCCCATCATCCCATAGCTCCTTGAAGACTGCATCCAGAAGAACACTATAGTGGTGCATCAGGAAAAGATCAAAGCCATCATGGACGGGAAGCAAGCAGAGTCCTTCAGGCCAACTGTGAGTGTTGATGAGGATGCAGAGACCTGGACTCAACCTCTAAGACCAAAGGCACCAACATGGAAAAACAGCCTGCCGAGAAGCTTGGTGATCATGTTGGGGCTTGGGTTAAACCTGGGAGCTACCTGCCTTCCCACCACAGTAGACCTGGAAAATAAATTTCTCCATGTCTTGAATTTTTATCAGCCATTTGCAGCAAGAAGCATTTTTGTCTAACATGCTATGCTTGTCAGAGGTGGAGAGGTAATGAAAACCATGATACTCAAAGAGCCTGTACTGTCAACTCTTCCTGTTGTTGGTTAGCCACTCTCTTCACTAACCAGGGCTAATAGGAAGTGTCGATTGGTAGTAAAAAGGAAAGACGTTATATTATTTTGACATCTGATTCAACTCATTTAGCTTAGAGTGGAACACCTCATGGTGTTCTTTCTTGTGTCTCTGAAGGAATCTAATGGATTTTAATAAAACATAGGGCAATAAAATTACTTGGCAGAAAGACACTTTCCTTTCTGCACTTTATATATAAAGCACTGTGCCCCAAAGGCCTGTCTGCCCTTAAACACATCTGTTGAAGGTGTCTCCCAAAGCCAAGGAATGAAGAGGTGGGGTTTGGTGGAACTGATTAAGTCATGTGCCCCCATGAAAAGATGAGTGACTTAGAAGAGAGTTTCTTCTGTTACGTGAAAACACTAAAAAGACAATCTAGGAACCAGGAAACCGCCTCACTACATACCAAATCTGCCTTGACCTTGGATTTTCCAGTCTCTAAGATGCCAAACATTGACTATCTATTGTTTATAAATTACACTGTCTAAAGTATTTTGTTAGAAGTGCCAGAATGGATGAAAGACAATAGACGATAACAAGAACACCACCAAAAGACAGGCCAAAGTGGACAGAGAAAAGCCCACAATATGCAACAAGCCCACATGAAGAGCTACAGACAATGGAGGCAAGCTGGGTGGGAGAGAGGTGGTCTTCCCCAGGGAAAAACACACTAATTGATTGTCCAGAGCCAAACAATATTGAAAACATACATACAGTCAGTATTATACCAAACAGGTTTTATCTAGGGCTATATAGCTAAAAACATACACATGGATGCCTGCAATGTTGGTTAGTGAAAGAAGAGGCCATGAGTAAGTAGAGTGGGAAAGGGTACATAGGAATATTTGGAGAAAGAAAAGGGAGGAGAAATATTTTGATTAACTATAATCTCAAAAAGTAAAAAAAATAATTGTAAACAGCAGCAAAAAGACAGCAGACATATCTGTTTACTTCTTAAATTCTCTATATTCATATATTTCTTAGTGAGAGGCATTATTTACAAAGGAAGTAAACCGTCCTACCTAAGTTTAACTGAGATTTGAAACTACGGTTTGGATTCGTAGTGTGAGTGTGTGTGTGTGTGTGTGTATGTGTGTGTGTGTGTGTCTGTCTGTCTGTCTGTCTGTGCATGCATTTGTATAAGGCTGTATATCCATATGGAGGTCAGAGGTTGATATCAGGTGTCTCCCTAAATAACTCTCCACATTGTTTTTGAGTCAGGTTCTTTTGCTGAAATTGGAGCTCACTGATTTGATAGGTTGTCTGGCTGGTGAGCTCTAGGGATCTATCTGCCTGTTCTACCCTCCTCCCACACTCAGTACTAGAGTTACAGACACACATGCTGTGTTGCCCTCCATTTTACAAGATGCCGATGCTAGGGATTCACACTGAGGTTGTCATGCTCGCACAACAAGCACTTGGCAGTGCTTAGTCAGTGACTAAGTGTTTAGTCACTGACTAAGCAGAGAGTACACCTGGTTTGAGTTATTAATCATCATGAAATATTTCTTTTTGGTCACTTATCTTGTTGGGGTTTTCTTTCTTTTTTTTTCTGCCTGCTACTGGTGTGTTTTCATTTGGGGTGCAGGTGACAAGCAACAAGAAATAAAAAATATAAGTTTTGCAAATATATTTCTAGTCATGAGAACATCACCACATTTCAGATTGAGAGGACTTAATTCCAAAGAGCCAGCAAGTCCCAGAGTCACGTAGCCTCGATGGGCATCAGCCAATCCCAATCAAGGTCAAATAGGAGACAGTAGGAAGTCCTCTTTCTGGCTTTAAAAGGGACCTTCTAGCTCCGCTCAGGGTTGCTGCCATTTTGTGAAAGTGGCGACTCCAGCATCCTGGAATTGTCTGCAGAATAAACGTTCTTTACTTTACATACTACTTGAGTCTCGGTCTTTACTTCAGCAAATTCTGGACCCTAACAAGATAAGGAGCATAGCCATCATGCCTATGAAGTACACATTGCAGGCTCATTGTCCTATGTCAATGCTTGATGCTTGCCTATGACACTATTTTTGAAGGATGTGAAAGATTAGGAAGCAGGGATCACTGAAGAAAGCTCTTTTCTTTTGAGGAATTCCCAATCATCCCCTGGTCTAGTTTGCTGTCCACCATAAAAAAATGTCTTCCACTGCAGTGTGCCACTGCCAAAGCTATCATGAGTCCAGCAGCCATAGACCAAACCTAAACATGTGACAGAAACATGTCTTTGCTCTTTTACGTGTATTTTCTCAAGTATTTGGTCACAGTGGCACAAGCGTCTTCTACCGCATCTTCCTTCACATGCCCTCAGCATCTAATTTTTTTCCCGACCCACCTCCATCATTAGATTTCTGATTTTCTCTCCGCTGCTCTAGGTTACTTTGCCATTTTGAGAATTTACATAGAATCGATTGTGTGGTGTGAAACCTTCACTATCTTCCCTTTCGCTCAGCACAATTACTCTCAGATCCATCCAGGATGTTGATTGTGTCAACAATTCTTTCATGTAGATATAGTATCACAGTATATGAATATGCCTTGTGTGGCAATGTGTCAGTTACTTTTGTGTCACTGTGACCAGCAGACTTTAGAAATAACTTAAAGGGAGGAAAGAGTTATTTGGCTCCAGCTTCAGATGGTTTCAGTCCATCACAGTGGAAAAAGCATTATGGAGCAACTCGGTTCATGACAGAGACAATGGGTGGTAGAGGCTGTTAGCATTGCTGTGATAAACAAGAGGGGTGGGACAGGAATCAGTGTCTGGGTATATCATCCAGAGATGAACCCTTGATGATCTGTTTGTACCAACTAGACTCTACTCCTAAAAGTTTCACAGCCTCTCCAGATACTATGTCTAAACACGCAGCATGTAAGCAGAGAGGAACACCTCACAGTCAACCTGTAACAAGCCAGGCATATAGAAATTCAAACAAGGTACCAGGAGTACTCATATACATGTTTTATGCCTCTGCATGTTAATTTGGACCAATATGTAGAAGTGTAATGGTTGGGTTAGAGCAATTATAAGCAACTGCCTTACCAGTTTCCAAAGTGGTTGTTCTGGTACATTCCTACTGGCTGTGTTTGAAAACTTCAGTTGTTCCTTGTCCTCACTACTGTTAGCCATTGTGTGGGCATGTGAAGCTATTAAGGAAGGAGACCTACTTACTCATGAGAATGCAGGTACACACAGAAGCCAGAGGGCAACCTTCTCCTTCTGGGAAACTGTTCATTTTCAAGTAGGTTAGGCAGGCCGGCATGGAGCCCCTGGGGCCCGCCTGTCTCTGCCTACTCGTGTTGGGATGCAAACAGTGGCAGCATGCCTGGCTTTTTATGTGAATGCTGGGCATCACACTCAGGTACTCACACTTGCTTAGCTTCAAGCACTTGACCACTGAGCCATTTCCCATCACTGTAGTAGTTTTAACTGGTGTTTTCCTAAAGAAAAAATAATACCGAACATCTTTTTGTGTGCTCATTTGCTGTCTTCAAATTTGGTGGTGTTGTTGCAATCTGATTTTTATTGGGTTGTTTGATTTCATTACTGTTGTTGTAGGTGTTAGCACTTCCATCTGGAGTGGCTTCTGTGGACATTCCAAAAATTAGAGCATAAGAAAGGGTGTGTATGCATTTTAAAGGTCAAAGCACAGGTTGGGGATTTGCTGGGAGCTTGGTGAATGCTACCTGGTACATGATAAGTAGCATCACTCTGGACAGCTCCATATCCCCTGCCTCACTTTGTAGCTGGACCTAGTAAACATATTAGCTAGTGGTTCTATAAGAAATGAATGAAGCACTTTATTTGAACAAATAACACACAACAATGAGAACAACTGTTGCTGAACCAGAGTGCTAAAAAGGAGGGTGCATGAAAGAACTTTAATTGTAAGAATTCTTAGAGTCTCTATAATGGGGGAGAACCTGAGACCCCATGCAGTGGAGGAAAAGTACAGGTATCAGCAGCTGATAAGGAGGTTTGTTTTCCTGCCTTGTGCAAAAAGCAAGGGGGTGTCTCTCAGCACCTCTGCTGTGATCATAGAGGTCAGCTGGGAGCTGGCCTGCCCTTTCTCTGCTCTTGGTCCGGGTAAGGAAAGGGTGGAAGGGATTGTTCCTGGCTCTCTGACAGAAAAAGAGCAGCTTCCAGGCAGAGCTCAACCTGAGAAAAGGCTCCCCCGCTGTGAGGGAATTATTCACTCCAGGATAAGCTTCCTGGGCAGAACATCAAATGTTCAGGCTGGCTGCAGGAGTTCAGATTGAATAGGTTAACTGCTTCATGTCCAGTCTGCATGAACTACAAAAACTTTTGCCTCATGGGGGTAGGCAGTACACATAATGCCTAGATGCAGCGGTTTTCGTGTTCTGATTATGACTTGCATCTGGGGACATCTCTGCAAGTGTTCCTATGACTGATGACACCGAAGCTCTGTCAACGTGTTATCGTTACTGCCTGCCAGGAGCTACTACTTCATGCCTTTCAGCTCCTGTAGGCCTCATTGCCTCAGTCCTCTGGTCTGGTTGAACCCAATAGCAGGCTTAGAGGAAGCTAAGGGTCCATGTACAGGCAAACTCTTTAAATACATGGTCAGTTATGGTAGGATACGCAGAAGACTGAGACAAATTCAAGGCCAGCCTGAAATATACCATTAAAAAAAACTGAAATAAAAATAATAAAAAATTTAAGTGTGTGTGTTTCTGTCATTGGTTGGACCTTTCTGAAGGAACGTCTTTGCCCCTCTCTCCTTCCTCTGATAAAAGGTGGCAATATCTTAAAGGAAAAAAAAAGAAAACTATAATATATCTGAGACAGCTAGGAAGTAGAAACCTCTACTCCTTTTCATGGAGAAATTCCTAACAAGGGCATGTGGAAAGGCAGGTTGCATTAGACTGGGAGTTCTGCATGATGCCATAGAAAGACTGGCTTAGACTCAAATGCTAATAGCCTGGCTGATGAGGACAAACAACATGATTACACAGAGAATCAAAGCCAAGTTATCCATTTTCTCCCTAGCTGGCAAGATCAACCCTCTTGTAATGGCTCCTTCCTACATCCTATTCTCTCTTCCCTTAGCTTCAGGGAACCTTTCTTCCTGCCCCAAGGCTGTCTCGACAAATGGTTTGAGAAATCAGCCTTCACAGACACCTCAGTGATTTACCATCAGAGAAGAATGAGTAAACAATTAGTCCTTTTAGAGTGAAACCATCTATACTAGAAGGAACACTGGGTAGTTTAAAGCACATTCAGAGAGTGGGGACAGGAAGTGTTGTATGGAAAGAAAGCAGCACACAAAGGTCCAGTGTCTTTGTCATTCCTGTCTTCTCTTCAGGCTTCCTAGCAGTCCTTTGGAATAAGTAAATTTTAATTTGATGAACCAACCTGCCTCCATCTTGTGCTTAAAAGCCATCTTATAGTAAAGACAAATCAGGTACATTCCTGTTTATGATTAAATTTGTCTCTCAAGTACTGGGCTATGCCCTATCTATAACCTCAACTACAAGTGATTATGTATTATCTATTCCAGGAAATGGCAGCCATACCTTTGTTTCAAAAGGTTATTAAGACTACCTGTTGCTATGACTACATTGTTATGATCACCTTACAACCATGTCTTTGGAGATTGTTATGATCAACTTGTTATGCTTATACTCTCCATCTATAACCCATTTGCCTGCCAGCCCAGGCCCCCCCCCCCATTTTGGAAATTTCCTACTCCTGAGCTGTAAAAACCTTATCTTCCACATGTCCAATGCTGATCTCTTGAGCCCCTTATTGGTGGGAGGCAGCCTATTTACACAAACAAAATATTGCTTGCTTTAATTAATGTATCCTTGATTTGGGCTAGTAGTCTTTCTCCTCACATGCGTGAGATAAACAAACCAAGGTTAGAAGTGGGAATGGAAAGAGCACAGAGTCTGAAGGAATTATTTCAGGTGTTACAGTGATTAGAAGAGAAACCTAGAATTTGCATGAATTTATATAATTTCTAAAATGCATGGCTCCCTCACTATACCCATTTTTTTTATTTTTATTTTTTACAATACCTGTGTTCCTCACACTAGCATTCCATAGCCAATGCACTGTCAACTCCTATAACTGTTGGTTCTGTGTGCATCAGATGATAAGTTTGTACTGGACTTACCCTTGCTAGACATAAACCTATGACCAGAGATTTCCACTTAAGTGCTCCAGGAAACATGAGAGCTAGTAGGTTGAAAAAAATGGGAGAATCCACACAGGACAGTATGGAGAAGATGCTCCTACATGGTCTTAATGGCTATCTATCATATGCCTTCCTTAAAAATGGCTGGAGGGAATTATTACAGAGTAAGATTTGCAGTAAAGGCAAGGGAGCATGATAGGGTAGATTAAGATCTCCTTTCCTCCTTTTGCAGCCTAAGGAGAAAGAAGAAATGACTGATCCATGAAATCTAATAGAAAGAAGGGCACAGAATGAAACAGACTTTGTTATAAGAATTCTTAAGAGTTCTGACTTCCTCTAAGAGCATAGAAGGACTCTATAGAGGATGGAAAGTATGGTAAGTTAGGACCAGAAAGAATTGGTTCAGGGAGTAACTATGCTTTGATATGGTTTGTATATCCAAAGGTTCATGAGCTGAGATGGCAGAAATTTTAAAAGGTGATGGCTCTTAACAGTGACTAAGACATTGGGCATGACACCCTTAGAAATTATTAAACTGCTCTTGGAATACTGGCTAGTAGTTTTGTTATAAAAAGAATAGTCTGGCTCCTGATTTTCTCTGATTTCCTAGCTGTATTGTCTTTTCCTCTTACATATGCTTCCATTGTGATGTAATCTATCCTATTGTGATGTAGGCATTAGGCATGCATCAGAGATGAACAGATTCTTGATTCTGGAGAACTGTTATAAACATTATTTTTTCTTTATAAAGTTTCCCAGTCTCAGATATTTTGTTATAGTGAAAGGCAATGGACTGGTCCAGAAAAAATCATTCTGAACACTTTAGGGAGATGGATTGGAATGAGGAGATGGATTGGCATGAAGAGTAGTTGGGAGGAAATAGCAATATGATAGACTAGACATAACTAGGACCCACACTAGGAATATGAGTGTTGGGACACAAAGTAGAGGCTTGAAATATATCAAGAAGTTGAGTGAATCAGATGACCAAAGGCAATTGAAAGCTATTTTTATATGTATACTCTATGCCCTTCTCTATTTTATATTTTGCATTCATGAACTCATTCCAGCCTTAGGCTGTATTGTTAAACCTAGTCTTCGGTGAGGAAACTGAATTATAGCTGCTGAATGGTGATGACAGAATTTGAAACAAGTAGATTTAGTTTTATGAAGCAGTTGCTTAACTAATTTGCTATCAAATATGCTTGATTTTACCTTATATATCTTCCTCCACTTAGAAATTATGGTTTGAAGCAGGGTCAGGAAATTTTTTAGCCAAGAAGTTCATGGATGAATGTCTTCATTTCCAATGAACCCTTAAACCCATAGAAAGTTTCTGTGCCTTTCTGGCATATGTTTTTGTTTCTTAAGGAAGTAGTGGCAAGGCCTTTCAAGGGATTCTCCACTGGTTCTTTGGTCTAAAAATAGATTTCAAAACTTTGCCTTACAACAGTGGCTCTCACAGCATGACCTGAGCCAGCAATATCAGAATCTCCAAGGTCCATAAAGAGGTCTATTTCTAGGCCTTACCACAGAAACTCTGGGGCTGGTGCCCAGAGGTTGGTCTTAAGAATTCCAGTGATTTGTATGTCCTCAAGTTTTAACCACCGATTAGAGCATAAGGAAAAATAAAGAGAGACTAAGGTCTAGTTACAGGCCTTGGTGAGGCATTCACAGTGGATGCGATATCAAGAAGAAAAAACAAAGTCTCAGAAGGTTGAGATCTTTAGAAGAAAACACTGGGAAGCAGCTTTGAGTTCAGTTGATGTTTTAGATAAAACAGTCACTGAAGGAGCCAATGGATCTAGGAACCAGTATTATGGAGACACACTGTGCTCTGTATTTGTAGCTTAGTAGATAAAACCTGCAATGGGTCTACTAATCCTACAATGCTTTACAGGTCAAATTCTTCTTGTCTATAGAGTTTCCTTCGATGCTAGATTTTAGATATCTTGTTTTATCTAAGATGACATTTCAGGGGTTAATAAATTTCCTGGGCTCCCAGGCCAGTCAGTAGCTACTCTCACCCTAAGCACGCGCTGTGAGGTACTAGAAGCACTGTCTCATACCTCTTCTAGTTGACATGACTGCTGTGCAGTCGGTGCCCATGATGCCAGTATTTTTTTTTCTACACCTTCTTGAGAACATAGAAAGGTCAAGAAACAAACAGCTTTCACTGTCTGGTGATAGAAATGATGAAGCTTCCTGTACCCTGGCTCTCCCTCCCCCAAGCCCAGGTCTGGTTTCTTCCCTTCTGCTAACTCATTAAAAGCTGGAACACACTGAAGGTAGGGAAAGTGTCTGAGCCTGCTGGTCAGATCAGAAAGCTTCTGGGAATTCATTATGATCTAGACAACTATTCCAGTTATTTGTATGACTCAGTCCCTGAAGTCAGGATTTTCTTGTGTCCACTGGTGGCTGTTGCTGACTCAGTGCTCAAGAGGGCACCTTGTCAGCCCTCGTGGGCTCCTGGCTCCCCTCTCCATCGCTTCTTCATCCCCAGAGGACTCTGAAGGGAACCAGGATGGAGTCTCTCGGTTTCATTTCTCAACAAGCAGCCAGGCTTCCCCACCTTCTCCTCTTCCTTCTCCTCTTCCTCGTCTTCCTCTCATTATAGCTTCTGGCTGCACACACCTGTCAGTCTCTGGGACACTCAAGAGAAAAGCAAGCAGATACAGTCACTAGGACACCTTGCACTCACACATGCACTTAGTGTATTTATCCAGCATCTATAATGTGTCGCCTGATTGCTAAGGGTTTGGATTTGGAAAGGTGCAGGCTTTTTCTGCTCATACTATTCATGGGCTTGGTGGAGGTAAAATGCATGAGCAGACATTTAGAAGTCCATGGAAAATACACAGAACAGAGTACCAGGGAGTTCTGAGAATGGCCAGCACTGGTGCCCACTCGGTGTGCCTGGCAGTCCCCTGAAACAAGCAGGTAACAGAGAATGCATGGAGACTGATCTAGGAGGGCTCAGAGAAGAAAGGAAATGCCAGGAACTTGCATGGCACAGAGAGGCTTTCCCAGAAGATACAGGGCAGGCCAAAGGAGGTGAAAAGCTTTTCCTCGTTGCTGTTAATACAAGAAATGACTTAAGGGAGGAAGGGTTTGGGGGAGTGGGGCACAGTGTGAAGGGATACAGTCCATCATGGCAGGCAAGACATGGTAGCAGACAGGTAAGGAAGGGTGGCAGAACCAGTGGATTCTTGTCATATTGCACCTGCAGTCAGGAAGAAAAGAGACATGAATATCCCTGCTCATCTCACTTTCTCTCGTTTATATAATCCAAAGCCGTGGCCCATGAAATGCTGTTGCTCACATTTAAGGTAGGTCTTCTTCCTCACTTACTCTAGTCTAGATATTCCCTCACAGATGTGGACAGCCTTCCTAACACTGCAATCCTTTAATACAGCTCCTCATGTTGTGGCGACCTCCCCCACATCATCAACTTATTTCATTGCTACTTCATAACTGATTGTGCTTTTGTTATGAAACAGTAATAGAAATATCTGATCCACAGGATATCTGATATGCGACCCTTCCGAATCGCTGTTCCAAATGCTGTCAAGCTGACAATATTGTCATTAAGTAGCAAGGTTCAGTGTTTTGCCCAGAGGTGTTTGTTTTAATGCTTGAACCTGCTATGCACCATCATCTTGGTAATATAACTCTATGTCCTGAAGAGTAAAACTCTGAGCTTCCTCCTTCATTTCAGCAGGAAATGGAAGGGGAGAAAAGAAAGGGCATATGCAGTCAGGTAAAATTTAAAGAAAAAAACTAACATGAATATCTCTTGTCTATCAGACCAAGCCTTCACGTCTATACTGTCTTATCTTGATGAGAACTAGAATACATGTCTGTGCAGGTGTACAGTAGCAATACTAGGCTGGAGATTCAGAGTGGGTGTGATTAGACTACAATTGGAGCATGTTTTTTTATACTTAGAAACCGACTGTCTGTTTAGATAGAAAATGTAAAAAGATGTCCATGTCCCATTTTACAGATGGAAAACTGGAAGACTGGAAAGGTTACAGAATTTTCCAAACCTTACCTGTTCAGTAAGTGAGAAAACAGGACTTCAGACCTAGCTCTAACTGAATTTCAAACCTGGACCCTTTTCAACACACCACTCACTCCATTTTCACTCTATTCTGAGAACCAGTTTCATTCCCCTCTAGTGTCAGTTGTCTGAACACCACAAAATATAAAGTCTAACAGCACTGCCACATAGGATTATGATTTTAACCCCCTGCAACTTTAATTGAAATGTTTATTATCAGCCTTAACAGGCTTTCTTATGCATTTACTCGTTCATTATTTTATATTAAATGTTGTTTAATAGTCAGTACAAATTCCCAAATGCGGGGCAATGGAAGATGAGTGAGAAAGGTCCTTTCTTGTCATAGTGTTTTGGGATGACAGTCGGCCCATTTACCATAACTGCATTAAGTGTTGTTATCATGGACACTGATGCTTCTATGTAATTTATTGTGTACTAGGAACCATCCTCGGCACTCTCGGTAAATTACCTCACTGAATTCTCACAAGAGAATCCTAAATCAATGTAGACACCAATCTGCAAACAGGAGGAAGAAGTACTATGCCTGAACTGAGTGGGCCTTAGCCACAGAAGGGTATTACACACCTGAAATGTAACCAAATTGGCATCTGCTCCAAGATAACATACTGGATTAAAAAGAGTTAGTACAGAAGAAGATAACGTAAAATCCCTCATTGTTTTTACATTGGTTACATGGTGAAATGAGAGTTGGAATATACTAGGTTCAATCCAACACGTTACTAAAGTAAATTTTACCCGTTACCCTGTGGTAGGAGACAATTCTAAATCAGACACATGGCTCATGTGTATAACTTGATACTCCTCTGGAAGGAAGGGCTGCCTCGGGGAAGAGAATGAGGAGGGAATGAGAAGGAAATGGGACAGAAAGAAGGCATTGAGGCTGCACTGGGCTCTCAGCCTTCTGCTCTTATGGCCAGAAATCTATCCCCAAATCTAAGCCACCAAGGTCTGTTGACTTGTGTCTGGGCAGCAGTGGCTGCAGCTGTGATCCAGGGGCCTCCTTCAGACCCACAAAGTCATGTTTTGAAGATAAGAAAGGTAAGAGCCAGCAGGGAGAAAAAGAAAAATGGAGAAGCATGAGGGTAAAATCTCTGTAAACTCTCATCTAGCCCTCTAAGTTAATCTTGTCATCCTTTTTTTCACTTACCTTACCTCTCAATCACCTCCTTCCTCTACCCTTCCCCTTCATTCAATCATAATTACCACCTTTTCTGGGAACCTCAAGAATATGACATTCTTCTCCGGGGACCTTTGCCCTGACTGTTCATGCTTCCTGCAGCTTCAGGTAGCCAGCTACCTTAACGAGATTCCAGGTCACTTCATCAAGTGGTCAACCTGCAGCTCCTACTGATAATCTCTTCACCATGCTTTTCCTCCTGTCTTCCCCCATGGCTTTTATTACTTTTGAACTCAATCTGTAAATCTTTTATTATGTTACTCTTGATTTTTCTATCTGTGCTCTCCAAAAACAAGGGTCTCAGTGTTGTTCCCTGAATTATTTCCAACACCAGGACAAGTTTAGCTTACAGGAATTCTTAAATGACTGTTGCATCCCCTTCATGTAGCAAGGCTTGAGCATCTAATGTGATCAACCATTCAGCTTCTACAGCTCTGGGTCATCTTTCTTCTGAGACCCACACCACAACCTCCTCAGAGAGCTGAGGGGGAAACTTCTGTGAGAAAACTACCCCGGACTGGGAGCTGGGTGCTCCGGGTGCTCCTGTTCAGCTCTACTCACATGTATATTACAGACTCTAAGCATCAAGGATTCCAGGTTTGTTGGGAGGCTGAAAGGTAGTAATCACAAGGAATGGACCTCAAACTGGACAAGTACCGTCATCTGGAAGCCGTTCTCACTCTTCACTCCAAACCAACCAAATCAGAAGCTGAAGGAGGGGTGAACATATGGTCTTTGAATCTTAGGGAGATTCTGAGGTGCTACTTGCACCAGAAAGCAGCTAGAGCCTTGCAAGTCACTGTTCGTGTGTGTTTCACAGGGGAATGTCCACGTGAGGCTGAGGAGGCTTCTTCCCTTTGTCCAAGGAGCCCAGGGAAGTGTCCCGACAAGGGGGGCTGGCCAGAAGTGGAAAAAACCAGGGCTCCCATATACTCCCACCTCTTGGAGAGGCTTTGACTTCCACAAGTCCACCTCCTTCTGCACCATAGCCTCACAGAAGCCAGAACAGCAGGTCTGGCGCCCTTTCCCTTCCTGGCCTGTCTTCTCCATCACGTTTTTGTCTCAGCTCTAGCCTTGGAGCTGTTTTCATTTCCTATCTTTACCTTTATTTCATCCTCTGTATCCTTTTACCCTTTTCATCTTCTCTTAGTTTGTCAAGGAACACTGACCTTTGTTGAGTCCTGGAGGGTACTAGGAAGAGAAACAATAGCCCCTGCCTCCTGGGAAAAGTCCCCTTTTTTCGTCCCTTTTCTCTCAGTGTTTCCTCTTTCTCCTTTTTAAATTTTAAATGTTTACTTTTTAATAGCTAAGGGAAGGCTCTGCAGTATTGAAAGCCTCCTTTTGACTCTATATTGTACCAAAGAGATATTTGCACATCCATGTTTACTACCACTCTGTTCACAGTAAAAAGGAAATAGAAACAGCATAAATGTCCATCAAAAGTTGATGAGATCATGAAAATGTGATACATATACACAATAGAATTGTATTCAGTACTAACGAAAAATGTAATTATGACCTTTGCGGGAACACGGATGGATCTGGAAACTATTAAGCCAGGGCACCCGCATTCTGAGAGACAAATACTGCATGTGCTATCTAGTATACAGACACTGGCTTTTAATTCTTATGTATGTGAGGTTGAATATGGGTACATATCATGAAACTAGAAAGGAGGCCATGAGAGAAAAAGAGATGCTGGCAAAGCCAAGGAAAGTAAGTAGAAGAGGAATGCTGGGGCGGAAAGGTACAAGACAGGAGCAGGAAAGAGGAAGGAGAGGCTCAACAAAAACAAATTACATATGAAAATGCCACAATGAAATGCTAATTAACATGTAAAAGGATCAATATTTAAAATATGAAAAAGGTGCCTTCTTTTGTCTGATTTATAGAAAGCTGCAGTTAAAATGCAAGTCTTGCCTGGTGCCCACAGGTTAGCTGTTGTCCGCCATTACTACCTCACGTACAGTTCATTTACCTGAAGCAGATAGCCCTAGCCTGGATTTGCTGAGCTGAAATGTTCTCATCTCCCTTTTTCACTGTTGAGCCATTCTTCCAGTCAGCTCACTACACAACTGGTAGACCGTGGCAGACACTGTCTCCAGGAGTGCCTGCCAGGAGAAATGATAATATATGGAGTTCTAAGTTTCCTAGTAGTGTCACAAAATCAAAAATACACAGGTGAAATTAGTTTTAATATTGTATCATGTTTAACCTAATAGAGCTTAAAACAGTGTATTTTGATAATATTCACCCTTTATTCCTTCCCTAACTCTTCCTAGATTAACCTCCACCTCCCTGTTCTCTAAGTTTGTATTCTTTCTTAAAAAAACTCATAAAATTCAATTTCTATTACCCACATACTCATGTAGGGGGGACCATCTATTGGAGTATGGTCAATCTGCCAGGGCCTTCCTCCTTAAAGAAAACTGACTCCACATCTCTCAGAAGCTCTTGACTACCAATAGTTCTCCAGCTAGAAATGGAGAGTTGTGTGCCTAAGTTACTAGAATGTTGACTGGATTGATCTTGTGCAGGCAACCACAACTCCTGTCATGGCCAGAAGACTTGGTTTCATTCTGGTCCTCTCCAAGCTCTGGCTCTTATAATCTTTCTACCCCTTTTTCTTAATAGTCTCTGAAGCTTGGGGGACATGGGTGTGCTACAGATGTCCCACATGAGTACTCCATTGATATTTATTCTCTGTGCTTTGAGCCGTTTTATTTTTCTGCACCGTCTATTATCCACTGCACGAAGAAACTTTCTTGATGGAGACTGAGAGCTGTACTTAATCTATGAGCATAGAGATACTGACTTAAAGGGCA
This sequence comes from Psammomys obesus, assembly GCF_907164565.1. Taxonomy (NCBI): domain Eukaryota; kingdom Metazoa; phylum Chordata; class Mammalia; order Rodentia; family Muridae; genus Psammomys; species Psammomys obesus. Next base: position 871,085 of record NW_026594418.1, read on the forward strand.
GTTTGACACTATATTCATTTAGCAGAATAGAAAAAGCAGATGTACCCCTGAGCCTGTGTGTGCCTCAACTCAATTATTGGCAAGATTGCAGTGCCAACAAGGAGTTGGTTATCCTCAGATAGAAGGGATTCCATATGCAAAGGTTCTTGTCTTAGACAACTAGAGAAACAATTTCCATTAAATGATATGTCTGAAACCATAGCTCCTTTACCATCCCCAGAACTAGATCTAAGTTCTAGTGTTAGCTGGTAGCTTAATTTCTTCCTCCATCCCATGCTTCTGCTCTTCACTTAGGAAAAAAAAATAGCCATGTAGTCTTTGGACCAACATGAAGAGGGCCCAGCTTACTCAGTGTTGTTTAGCAAGATGTTTAACCTCCTTAGTAACTTAGTTATCTTTAGCCTTCTTGATGCTATTTTGAAATGTCAAACTAGCAAATACTGCTTCCAGAATGGCTCTGACATGGGATGTGACAGGATGCGTGGGGATGGGGAGATGAGAAGGAGGTGGGGGATGATAAAGGAGCCTTCTGATAGAGGGTGAGGTAATGCACCAACTTTTCAGCTGCCAAGACTATTTCTCTTCTACCACCTATCCTCCTCTTCCATGGCCAGGCCCAGTCCAGGAGGCCAAGGGGCCAGTGAGCCTCACCTAACCACCCTAAAAGAATTTGTGCTTATGTGACTCTGGAGCCAGAAATGGACATAATATCAGGCAAAAGAGTAAATCCGCTCTAAAAATTAACTGAGTAATTAACTGATTCATTCAACAGGTACACAACACCAGCTATGTTAGTGCCGTTGTAGAGAGCACTGAGGAGGAAGTAACTTACAAAGGTATCTGTGTATTAGTTTTTCATGATTTGATAAATGCCAGAGGAAAAAAGAACAACTTAAATGGAGAAAATATTTATTTAGCTCATGGCTTTAGAAATTGTAGCCTATGACCTTTGGCTTTAAAATTATGGGCTTATGGTGACATTGGACATCACAGCTATCCATGGTCACGTTCGGAAGAGAAGGCTCTTTACCTCATGATAGAAAGGAAGCAGAGAGAATGCAGAAAGAGCTTCAGATCAAGTAAAATCTTCAAAAGCATGTTGGTAGTTTGAATGGGAAATGTCCTTTTTAGGCGTCTGTATTTGAATATGTGATCCTCATTTAGTGGTGCTATTTGGAAGGTTATTGAACCTTTAGGAGGTAGAGACTTGATGGAGAAAGTAGATCATTGGATATGGGCTTTGCAAGGTTATAGCTTTACCTACTTCCTGTGCATGTTCTCTCTCTGTCTCTCTTTTACTCTTTCCCCCTCCCTTCTTTCCTCTCTCTCTTCTTCTTCTTATGTGTGGATGAATATATGATCAGCCAGTTTCTTATGCCTGCCTTTCCTGATAATTGTCATTCCTTCCCTGCCACAAGGGGCTCTATCTCTCTGAAACTGTAGGCTGAAATAAATCCTGGTACTCTTATTTTTATAAAACTGTGTTTGTTTGTAAGTTTCTGCTAACACACAAATAATTGAGACTCTTTATCTTATTTTCACAAGCTGCACAGCACAATCGTGAGCAGTATTAATTCTATCCTTAACCCTCTAAGCTAATTTGGCTTCCTCCCAGTGTACATCCCAGAGGCACTTGCACTTTGTAGCTTTCTTTCTGCGCTCTCTTTCCTGGCCTCTCCTGGACATCTGCCTGTGGCTACATCTCCTGGCTGAATCCCTTTGTCTTCTATCTCCTCCTCCTCTAGCTGGCAAGAAGTCCAGTCCTATACTCTTCCTTGTTCAGATATGGTTGTAAGTTGCTTTACTGGCATATTGGGGGACAATCGGGGAGCAGTGTTTACACAACATTGAGACAGGAGATTCTAGGAACAAAGATTAAAACTAGATATTGGACGTACAGAAACCAGCATTTGAATGGTACAATAATCTTATGCCTACAAAATTCTTTCTTCCTTAACTTGATTTTTGGTTGTGGTATTTTGTCAGAACAACAGAAAAGTAACTAATACAGAAGTTGATATCAGGAGTGGGGTATTGCCATGATAAACTTGACCATGTGATTTTTATGCCTTTGAACTATTATGGAAAAGTCTTTGGGTTGGAAAAGGCTTGGAATTCTATAAACAGTGCTTAACAAGCTGTTCTAGTGTGCACTTTAAATACATTAATAATGAGACAAATGCAGAGAGTGATAGTGGAGGCCCAGCTTAGGAGATTTCAAAGAACAAAGATTCTATCAGCAACTGGTCTGCAGGGCATTTATATAATACTCTGGTAAAGAATCAGGCTTCATTATGTCTGTGTCCTGAGAACTTGCATGAAGCTGAATTTTAACAAATAAACTACCTTGCAGGCAGAGGAAAGTTTAAGACAGCATAGCACGGAGTCTACGGCGTATGATTACTCATACATAGTTCTATAAAATAAGAGCAGTAAGTGGGCCAGAAAGAAAGAAAAATATGCAGATTGGAGAGGAAAGAACACTAGGAAGTATAACATTGAAGTCAAATCATATGCTGGAAAACAGACTGTAATTGTTACACAAATTGGTGCTGTTTAGAAGAAATTTCCTGCTCTGCTCTGCTCTAAAACAATAGGAAGTATGCCTTGAGGAAGATCCCACAAAGCTAAGTCTCCAACCTGTGAAAGAGAGCCTAACAGATTGTTTCTCCCTCTAGACCAGTGGTACTCAATCTTCCTAATGCTGTGATCCTTTAATACAGTTTCTCAAGTTGTGACTCCCAACCATAAAATTATTTTTGTTGCTCCTTCATAACTGTAATTTTGCTATTGTTATGAATCATTAACAAATACTTTTTGGAGACAGATATTTGCCAAATAGGTTGCAGCCTACAGGTTGAGAACTACTGCTCTAAATTGTCAGCCTAATGAAGTTTTTCATCAGCTTCCATGTACAGAAATGGATGCAACTGTGGTCTAAGGGACAGAGAGGATTTCATCTCAGACTGTTAGACAAATTTGGAAGTGTAGTCCAAATAGTTTTGGAGACAGGAAAGATCCAGGACTGAAAAGGGCATGGATTCTTCCTTTATTGTTTTCAGAGATCACCTGAAATTAGGCAACATGTGTCAGGGTTGGAGTCTCAGTGAGCAAGCCTTCAGAGGCCATCATGTAAAGCTGTGAAGATGAAGCCAGGAAGTGGTGGAGACCCCAAGATTTTGAAAATGCCACAACTGTGGGTCAGTTGGCCAAGAAAAGCTGAATACAGGGACCAGAGTAAAGCAAGGAGAGTAATATAAGTTGCAGACAGCAATGCTGGAGGAACTGGGCTTCCTAAGCTCCTTGAAATTGAAGCCTCAAATGTGTGACAATGTGTGACGTGGAGAAACAGGATTTATCTAGCTGCTGGGATTTGGTCCAGCCTTTCCTCACTATGCCTCCATCTCTTCCTGTTGGAATGGAGATGTATGTTCTCTATCATTGTATATTAGAAGAATGTAACTTTTTTTTAACATGAGGTCATATACACTTAAAGAATTGTCTTTAGTCTAAAAAGAGATTTTGGATTTTTGAATGATTTTAGGACTATTAAAGCAATAGGACTTTTGAAGTTGAAGTAAATGCATTTTGTATTATGACATAGCCTTGGGCCTATGGGGTTTAGGGGTGAAATATAGTAGTTTGAGTGAGAAGTTCTCCTCATAAATTCATGTACTTAAATATTTGGCCCCCATTTGGCTGTGCTATTGAAAAGATTATGGAACCTTTATAAGGTGGAGCCTTGGTGGAGGAAGTACTTTATTGGAGACAAACTTTGAGGTCTTACAGCCACGACCTACTTCATGTAGACTTCTTTCTCTCCTTCTTGTAGGTAAATAAAATTGTGATCATCCAGCATTCTTTTCATGCCTCCATGTTTCCCCTAGCTGTTGCATGCTTTCTCCATCATGATATATACTATTGCTCCAAAACTGTAAGCTGAAATAAACCTTTTTTCCTCTAAGTTGCTTTTTGTCAGGATGTTCTATCATAAGGACAGAAAAATAACTGATACAACATGCCTTCAGTGACCTACTCAGTTCAAGTAGGTTCCATCTCCTAAAGTTTTTAGAAGCACCAAAAATAGAAGCTACCAGCACATGAGGTGCAGTGAGGATGAGGAACTCAACAAAGGGATAAGGGTTAAGATATTTCATGTTCAAACCATAAAACTTTAGGATCACCTAGAGAACTTTATTGAAATGCATATTATCAAGCATCTGCCCTGGGAACAAATCTTAACAGGTTTAATTCCTAGGAGGCTGCATCTAAACAAGTACCAGGCAACCTGATATAGGCAGTCCCGGGCATGGAGAAGCTTTGGTCTACCTTTTCTAAGGAAGCAGAAGAACAGGGTGTAACAGCTCTGGAGGCGTCACCGTAGACCTTGAAGAGCTCATCATTCCGTCTCTGGAGGACAGAAAATATGACCATATGATGCTAAGCCCTGTGAAGGCAGGAAAATAGCCCAGTTAGAGCTCCACAGAGGACATAACTTGATCTGGGTAGTTGAGTCTAAAAAGAGATTTTTGAATGGTTCTTCCTATCATCCCACAGACAACAACTTGGCTGCCAGCTGTTCACACTTCTTCCTACTGCCCTTCTCATGCCTATTACGAAGGTTTTTCTTTGGCTGGATTTAAAAACCCATGCATTGAGAGTAGTTCTGTTGTTGGAGCTTCAAAATATGTTCCGTTTCCCTTTTGATCACTATGACGGATTGGGAACATGTCACCTTGACTAGGTGAAGACACGTGCACCTCCATTTGTTTTTGGTGGTGGTGGAGGGAACCACTCAAGAGGCTCTTCCTTGAGAGATGTACGCTGGGTGGCCGTCTGGACCACCTTGGAATGTGCACAGACCGTCTTCCAGTGAGCCCATTCCACACTGATCTAAGTACTTCAGTGACAGAGATGAGAGGGATAGGACCCTGATGAGTTTACTTGGGGGTGTAACTGCTCTTTTCCTTGAGAGTCTTCCCGGGATTTATCCACGTGCAAACGCTCTTTCCCCTGAGGGTCTTCCTGGGATTTGTCCAATAGACTTGGTGGTTTGTTTTGGCTACTTCCACAACTGCAAAGTATAAATTACTACTAATTTTAAATGTAATCTGTTGGAAGTTATTCTGATGCTAGCCCTCAAGATCTGGTTAAACCAATCCTTGTTGTGTAAACCTGCCTAAGTCATTATTTCCGATTGGTTGATTAAATAGCCTGTCTGGGCAGAGCAGAATGGGGTAGGTGTGGCAAAGGCTCCTGAGCTGCAAACAGGAGAATCATGGGAAATAGACAAACAGGAAAAGAGGAGGAAAGAGGACACCATGGTGGGTTAGGTGGAGAAGGAACCACGTGGGAGAGGAGGAAGGACTCCAATAATGGCATGGAAAGGCCCACATGAAAAATAGAAGCAAGTGTTTATAAGATTATGGATTGAAGATAGTCTAGATAAAGAGGATTAAGATTGGTGGCATTGCTTGGGGGCTAGGAGATGGATGGTGAGGTTATCGACACAGTGTAAGTGAAATACCTGCCTAGACAATGTAAATCGGCAATTATAAATCTAACAGGTGTCTATGTCTTATTATTTGTAATAGCGGGTTAAATAATACTGCTGTGATAATCTTAGGGCTGATAATAATAAACATTCTATAGCCCAACACTTCTTTTTTTATTTACAACAGTAATCATTATACATTTAAAATTGTCTTTAATAAAAAAAAACTACTTATCCATACATCCAACTACCCACTTACCAAATGATGAATCAATTACTCATCTTCTAAAAAGATTTTTTTTTAAATTTTTGAGAATATAATTCTATTATTTCTCTCTCTAAATCTTCCTGTATAACTTATAACTTCCCTTATACACTTTCAAATTCACAGTCTCTTCATTTAATTAATTCCTATTACATGCATATATGTATACAATCATCTATATAAATATAACCTGGTTTTATAACCAGGTTTATTCCTAAATATAACCTGCTCCGGTCCATATGCTGTTACTCATAGGTATGGTTTCAGGGCTATGGTATTTGATAACCAGTCGGTGTATTCTTCTGTGGAAAAGACTATTCGTACTGCTCTGAGCATTCCTTAGTTGCCTCTAGTTCTTTGTGTAGGGTTGAGGTCTTGTGGGTGTTCCCTGTTTTCTTTGGCATGCCTATTGTTATTGTCCTTGTTATGCTCATGTTTTGGCAGTCATGTTGGTAAGACTTTATGTGTGTAGCTTCTGACATTACCAGGATACACTCCTTGATTCTCTGGCTCTTTCAATCTTCCTGCCCCCTCTTCTACCATGTCCCCTGAGCATTAGGTGTGGGAGTTGTTTTGTAGATAAATCCATTGGGGCTGAGCTCTACGACTCTGTTTTTTGATTGTTGGTGATTTTCTGTAAGGGTCTGTGTCAGTTGCAAAGAGATTTTCTTTAATGAGGAGTGGGAACTATGCTTATCTTAGGTAGGAAAGTAAATGCAAAGTCTATAATTTCATTTTTCTTTACAGCTGAAGAGTATTTTATCATGTATATATAACACATTTCCATTATCTCTTCATCAATTGAAAGACACTTAGGTTGTTTCTATTTCCTAGATATTGTGAATAGAGCGGTAATGCACATGGCTGAGCAAGTATCTATGGAGTAGAATATTGAATCCTTGGGCATATGCCAAGAAGTGGAATAGCCAGGTCATATTCTCGATTTATCTTAGCTTCTTGAGAATTTTCCACATTTGTTTCCTTGGTGGTTGCACCAGTTCTTAATCCCACCAACAGTGGTGAGGGTTCCTTTTTCCCTACACTCCAACTGGCAAATGGGAAATTGGATTACAAATCCCTAATTGCTAGAGGCGACTAACATCTTTTTAGATATTTTTAAAACTATTTTCTTCTCTTCTTTTGAGAACTTACTGCTCAGGTCCCAGGGCCATTTTTTGAATGGATCGTTTGTTTTGCTTTTGTTGTTTGACTCTTTGTAAGTCAGTTCTTTATATGTTCTGGGTATTAATCTTTTGTCAGATGCGTAGCTGACAAGGATTCTCTCCCATCCTGCAGGCTGCCCCTTCCCTCAGTTGGCTGCTTATTTAGGTATAGTCTTTGGTATTTTGATGTAAGAGCCATCACATATATAATAAGTCCATTTAATGAACAATGTCAATTAATTTTGATGTTCCTCTGTTTATTTTTTATTTTATTTTATTTTGCAAATGACCTGTCTGTTGGACAAAGAGGGGTATTGAAATCATCTACTATTGATGAATGGATGTTAATCTATGTCTTTAAATCTAATAGTACCTTTTTAAAAAAATAAAACTGGGTGCCCCAGAGTTTAATGCATATATGTTTAAGATAGTAATGTTTTCTTGGTTAACTGTGCCTTTTTTTTTAGAATGAAGTGTCTCTATATATTCTGATTAGCTTTAGTTTCAAGCCTATTTTGCCATATATTATGTTAGTGACACCTGCTTACTTCCTGGTCCCATTTTCTTGGAGGCTTTTTGCCCATGTTCTACTCCAAGGTGATGCTTTTTTTAAAACTAAGATATGTTTCTTTTAGATAACATAAGATAGATTTTGTTTCTTGATCCATTTGGCCAGCCTGTGTCTTTTGACTGGATAATGAAACTATTGATATGACAGTTATTGAAATCTGTCTGTTGTCCTCATAATACTGTTGCTTTTTGTTATTATGGTTTGTGTTCTGGCTGGTACTTTTTGTGTTTTAATAATTATGGCTTTGTATTTTCTTTCATTGTCTCTCTATTATGCTCATCCCTCTCTTCAGCTCAAAATACTGCTTCCTGTATTCCCTTACCTTTGGTTTGTTGGATATAAATATTTTTAGATTGTTTATATGTGAAAAGTTTTTCTTTCTCCTTCAATAATAGCAAATAGTTTTACTGGGTATATTATTTTAAGTTGGCATTCATATTATTTCAGGACTTGGACACTTTGGTTTTACTGGCTTTCAAATTTTCCATTGAGAATTGGCTGTTAGTCTGATATTTTTTCCTTTATGTGACTTTCATCGCCCCCCAGCTCTCTTACAGCTTCCAGTACATTTTCTTTCTTTTGCTACTTAGTATGTAATTATGATGTGCCCTGGCTATTTTCTTTTCTGGTCTTATCTATTTGGTATTCTATAGGCATATTTGTATGGATGTGTCATTCCTTAGTCTGATGACGTTTTCTTTTATGATCTCGTTGAAGATCTGTTGAAGATCCCAACATAGAGTTGGGATTCTTCTCATCCATCCATATATATGATTTGAAGGATTATTTGTTTTTGTTTTTGTTTTTGATTTTTCATGGAGCCCAACATTTCCTGCGTGTTTCTTTCTTGTGACTTTTTTTTTCATTTTCATATTTCTTGCTTATTTGTTCTATATCCTCTACTTTATCTTTGAGTGCTGATAATGTCTTTTGCTTGATTCATTCTACTTGTAAAGTTTTCCTTTGAGTTTTCTAGTAGAGGTATGGGGTTTTTCAATTTCATTCCAGCTTGAGTTCTCTTTAATATTTCTATATCCTTATTGGATTCCATATCAAGTCCTAGACTGTGTTCATTTCCATCAGCCTTGTTTATGTTTTCTTGGCATTATGCAAGCATTTATTCTCCTTAAACTCTTTGATTTCTTTGAGCTGTTTCTTTGTACTTTCTTTAAATGCTAAATTATTTGATGAAGCATACGACAGTTCTTTTAAATTCTATGCTTTCGGGTTCATTTAGATAATTCTCCTTGACAAACATTATTATAGTACTGGTAAGTTTAGGAAAAAAGTTTGCTCTTTCATATTGTTTGTCTTTTTCACCGTTAGGTCTTGGCATGTGTATTTGTTTTCTTAGTATTCAGTCTGGTATGAGCTGAGCAGATTGAGGCAGAAGAGAGAATATGTGTGGCGAGGGGTTGTGCCTGGGGGTTCAAAATGGCTTGGGTAAAGTCATGTGAACAGAGGGGACTGGGCTGGTATATGGGATGTGCCTCCTGGTACAAGCTTCGTATATGGGGGTGGCTGGGTGGAAAAGTTGGATTTTGTGTGGGAGTCACCTGTTGGTTGGGGGATAGGTTAGGAGAGTCCTGAAAGAAGCCTAGAAGTCAGTCATGGCACAGGCAGAGGAGGCCAGACTAGGTTGGGGCTCAGCATGTAGGTCCTGAGCCAAATTCTGCTGGATAGAAAGGATCAGGGATACTAGACCTTGGAGAGGTATGTGGGAGATCTAGCTTGTTGGAAAGGTTGGGTTGGCAGAAAAGGGTCTTTTGTGTGGTAGCAGGTAGTTTATGTCTTAGTAGAAGTCAATAGACTGGTTATGCAGTTGGCACAGGAAACTAAATAGGCTTGGGCACTGGATATAGAATCTGGGCTGTTGGTTTGGGGAGAAATCAGGGGTGGAGAGTTCAGGGAGACTCAGCATGATTGACACTGGAGATGGAGCTCTGACTAATCATTATTCTCAGGAATAGTTCTGCTTTACTGGTTAAGCTCTTACTGATGAACCCACTTACCAGAAATCTTCTATGCTTTAGTATTTCTCCCGTTGTACTGCAGCTTTGTTTCCAGCAATATTACTTACACTCTGTGGATGTAGGCCTCTTCACCATCCTGGCCTCTGTTCAAGAATACTACCTGTTTATTTCTCTCCTACAATCTATTTATTCACTTAGTACTTAATGCACTCCTACTACAAGCAGGCGTTATCTGGAGGTATAACAAAGAATAAGATTAACAAGTTCCTGTGTCCATGGAGCTTGGATTCCTAGTTCTAACCTCATATTCCACATAGAGTAAGGGCTAGAGAGGCAAGGCCATTTGACAATCAGGGATATAAAGACCATTCATTGCTGAGAAGAAATACTGCTGTTATACTTAATGACCAGTATTTGATGACTGAGCTTGGCCAATAGTTCTATTAATTTCCAGTCATTTAAACACTAGTTATTCCATATCATCATCAGAGTATTCACATGAGAGGCGTGTTCCAGCTCATCTCTCTCAAATGAGCCATGAGAATGCAGAGCCAAATACAACACTGGGTTTAAGACTCCAAAGAGCAGCTTAGGGCCAAACATCAATTAACACATGGCCTTTTCCTCCAAGGGATGTCTGGCTGGGATTCATTGCAGGATCAAGTTCTGTACAGGTTCTCTCTCCCCAGTGTGGTCCTGCTTCTGCTGATTTGCTACTGTATTATCTGCCATCCAAGCAAGTGCAGGGAAGAGCTCTTTGCTCTTCAATGGCTCCACAAGGCAAGTTATTCTGAAACAGTTCTTTTTGCAGTTGCCAGTCTATGATTATTTTTACATACAACAAAACATGAAGCCTGAAATCCTGAGACACTCTTCTCTGTTAAGCTTGTGGGACTTTTGTCTTTTGTTTGTTTGTTTGTTTGTTTGTTTTAATGGAAGAAACCTTCTTTTCATAAAATATATTCTGATCCTGCTTTTTTCCCTACCTCAAATTTCTCCCAGTTCCTCCATCCACCCAACTCCATATCTTTTCTCCTTGCCTTCCTTCTTTCTTTCCTTCTTTTCTTCCTCCTTCTTTCCTTCCTTCCTTTTAAACAAACAACAAATAAACCAACCAAACACCCGCCACACACATACACCACACAAAAACAGAAACTAAAATATACCAGCAAAAGACCAAAAGGAAAAAAAAAATGCCTAATCAAAACAAAGCTGAGATTAAAAAAAAAAAAAAAGTCTGCAAAAAAATCCTTTTTTGTTGTGTGTAGGCCAACTGCTCTTGGACATGGGGTGTGCAATGAAGTGTAATTAATATACCCAGCTAGTTTCCACTGGAAAAAACAATTTTTTTTTTTTGCAAGGAGGGGTCAGTTGCAGCCAGCTTTTAGTTAGAAGTGGAGTCCAATTTCTGCGTCCTCTTTTTCATATCTCCCTGAGCCACTGGGGTGGGGGAGGTGTCGAGGAATACATCTCATTTAGAGCTGAGTGCTCCAAAATCTCTCAGTGTCTGAACATTGTCCAGTTGTAGGTCTCTGTGTCAGTTCCCACCTCCTTCAAGAAGATATTTCTCTAATGGTGACTCTGAGTCCCAGCTCAGCTCCATGTGGATCCTGGTATCAAGTAATTCTGGCTACACGAAGCAAAGGCTGCAAGGTCCTCAGGAAAGGGCAAGCTGGTTCTGCACCAAGACTCAGTGTTAGGGCTGTGGCTAGAGGAAGGGAGAGGGCAATTGTGAGCATGTACGCCTGGGCCAGAAGCAGTGCTCACTATCTCATTCCATCTTCATAGTTCCGTGTGGACAGTGTTATCTCAGCCTGGCTAGATCTTCTGCAAGTAAATGCTTCACACTAATAACGCACCTTATCTATAAGTTTCTGAGATGGCAGGGCTATGTCTATCTCTTTCCCTACTTTGTACAAGTGTCTAGGCCAGTCCTGGCACAATAACATTTAAGCCAAATGATAGACATTAAAGAATGCACACATTTTATATATGAGCAAAATAATGAATTTCTGGCAGAATTCTGAGGTGAATTCCAACCTTTTTTTTTTTTAATCGTCTCAGAATGGAGGCAAAGTAGGTATTCAGTAAAAATGCAGTAACCTGTTTCCCAATTCTACTAGCCCTGCACTTCTCCAGCTATTCATCTTGGCTTTCCTCTTTTCCATGTTGACAGCAGAGTCTAAGCCAAGCTCTCTATGTCCTCATCCTAATGTGACCTCTGCCTGCTCCTTCATAAGCACAGTGTTTGTGTCAGTCCTGCAAGCTTCCGGGCTCTTGCTGAAAGTGCCATTTGAGTCCGTGTTGCCCTTTAACATGATATTGACTACCCACACACTATTCTGTGAAATTTCCTCTCTGGATCTATGCACGTAAATGTCAGTTTGCTTTTCTAGATCCTCCCACTGACCAACGAAGATTCCCAGCCCACTAAGGCATGAAAATGGAGTCTTAGGTTTGGAGAAGCTGGGGGATTTATTCAAAGAGAAATATGTCTGGCAACTATTCTAAATAAGCCGTCATTTGAGCCACAAAGTTTACAATGGGAGCCTCTCAGGCCACTGATAAAATTGCAGCCAAGAGGATGAAAATGTCTGTGTCAGAGGTAGTTTGAATTGCTGCAGTGGGCGTCAATCCAGAGAAGCAAGCCTCCCGATGAAATGAAATAGGAATCTAGGTTTGTAGCCTCCCTTCTTCTCTGGAGGAATGTTCCAGATAGGGAGCCAGAATTTGCATCAACCAGCAGTAAGAAGCCCATAGATAGCCTATTTGTGAAAAGATAAAATAGTCTCAGAAGAATGGAGGTGAATAAATGAGAGGTGAAGTTTGCCAGGTTAGTGAAGGCTAGCTCATAATGTTTGTTCTTAAGCTACGAGGAATCTGGGGCCGACTTATCTCTTCAATTTCTTGAAGAGATTTTTTTAAGTTTCTTTTTTAAGGACACCTATCTTCTCCATAAGGTTGGGTTTAAGATTATTTCTTGTGTTTTGAGCTGCATTTGGAATATTCAGGTCTTGTTGCAGTAAAGTGGCTGAGCTCTGGTGTTGCCATATTGCCCTGGCTGTTGTTGATTGTATTCTTTTTTTTTTTTTTTTTTTATCATTGAACGTTTATTTTATTGTACACTCAGAGATGTCTGATAATTTGGAAAGGGAAAAGTCAATAGTTACTTTATCTGTACAGTTTGGTAGATAAAAATCGCAGGGCAGCAGGACACATGTAGCATGAGGGCCTTGATTACAGAAAGGTTTGGAATGACTTCTTGAGGGACTGAGCCCATGGGTTTCAAGGCTGAATAAGGTCCCCTTTTCTCACCCTCCGGGGTCTGCAACACTAGCACGAGAGGGCTTTCTTCTCTGGCTGGACTGAACCCACGTCATGGGGTCCTACAGAAGAGGGGAAAGGCCCACAGAAAGGCGCCGCACAGGTGGGTGGTCTGGTCAGCAGTGTAGTTGACAGGGACCCAGGAGACTCCGTGCATCAGCAGCTGCCCGAAGCGGACTCGAGGGGATGCGGCCACACGTTCTGCTCGACCGCCCGTTTTGCCGCCTCCGCCTCGCCCTCCCCAGCGCCGCTGCCGCCATCTTGTGTCCCGAGCCTGTTGATTGTATTCTTACACGAGCATTTAGGCATCTGGGTTTGAATGATTATAGGTCTAGGTGCTGATTTCTGGGTTTGTCTTTGTTGGATGGGTGGCTTGTTCCTTGGTTTCTCTTTTCTTTTTGGTATTCTGGTCTTTGTGGCCTGGATTTCCAGTGGCTGGCATGACTTCTGATACAGTAGGGAATCTCTGACCATACTGTGCTGGACTTCCAGCACCAGCTTGACCTTTGGTAGAGCTGGTGTGTGTGTGTGTGTGTGTGTGTGTGTGTGTGTGTGTGTGTGTGTG